>NC_137230.1:31995117-31997617 GCF_949987685.1 Ammodytes marinus
AAGTACTAATGTGGGTTGTACATGGGTATGCAGGCTGCAATTTTTATCAAAACAAAAAGAAAATACAGTATTTTCATTTTCTATAATATGCAAATGAACTGTAACTTCCCCAAAATGATACATTATCAGACGAAATTACTTATTGATTGATTATTTGTCTTTATTTCGAACATACAATCAATAAAAACAAAGTTAAAATAGTTGTAGATGCAAAAAAAAAAAAGCAAAACCAGACACTTTCTACATGCTCTAAAGGGGGTATAACTACTAACTAATAATGTTCAGAGAAGAAATATGTTCACATTTCCTATGATGGATATTTCTTCAAGTTTACTCTTGGCATCTCTAGGGACCTCAGTCTAGTCTACTGTATGTATTTTAAAGATTATGGTAGAATAAAGGTTAAAAGCCTGTGGTATTTTAAAACGTTACTGGACATTTTATACCTAAAGAGTCTCCTTTACTAGACCATAAAAAAATATATATAGTGCACTGGAAAACTCGAGCACAGTAAAGCACATACAGTAAAGCAGTGGTTTCTCAATTCAGCAGCACCACAACTGCCCACCCGGGTGGTTATATAGCATTCACCTCACCTAGCGTGTTCCCAGGTGTAAAACAGTCCCAGTTTAGATGTTTAGATGGTTGGAATGAGAGTCAGTGGGGGCCCTGGCTCCCGAAGACTAGGGGATTGAGAAACACTGTTGTAGAGAGAACATATATCTAGCAGGCTTCACAGCAGACCCTTTCATGGCTGCTCCTCCGCGGTCTTACAGTGTACCTGCTGCTTTTCTCTTTCTACAGATCTGACAGGGAGAGTGTTTCTGCCCAGTGGGTCAGATGAATGCAACTATTTACCTGAGAGGATAAAAATAAAAAAAAGTTCACATAAGGTTTTCAGCAGACCAGAGGTGCTAGGAGAAGTACCACCTTAGTAACATGGTGTACATACTGTACTACATACTGTACATTCTCCAGTGTACCATACATTAGAATAATTCTGCACAAATAAAGGTTGCATTTGTTACAATCGTAGTTTAAAATATTTTTTTTACGTCTGAATTTGTTACCGTTTTAAGGCGAGTCACTGGAGGAATTATTCTTTTTTTTCAAGCACAGTCCAAAGCAGACACATGCAAGCATTTTTAAGAGATATAATTTTTGATTCCTAACAATATGAAAGGCTGTATCCAAAAATCTGTTCTGTAAAAACTTTGTACACTTGTACACATATGTTGTTAAAAGGAAATAAAGATTTTCACTCTGGCTTTATCTAAAATCTACATGTTTTTTTTTTTTTTTTTTTTTTTAATGAAATGCACATGTATGCATACTAAGTTAGATTTTGCCAAATGTTCATATTTATTCCAACATTTCTGAAAAAAATGGAACACAATAAATATGTTTGGTAATGTTATTAATCAACTGGCAACGTGTCATGATGATATCTATGAGTTAAAAATGTTACCCACATCACCTGCAACGTTTCACCTTAAATGAATACTGATGTACAGGAACATGGTACAACTGCGCAAGGCTATGTTACCCCAAAACCACGTTATACAATGTTTGTCTTGCTGCTAAAACAAAAGTAAATGCCCTGACACAGGCAGAAGAGTTGTCTTCAGCTTTTAAAAAAAAAGTCCCGACCATTCCACTGTACTCTAACTGTTCAAACATGTTTGCCCCGTGGGGTACTCTGCCAACCCGGCTCTCCCATTGGCCTAAACCGGCGCGCGTTATGCAAATACAGTAAGTTGGGCGTGGTCCGTGTGCATAAAGTGTACAAGCTGACGTCACGAGTGTCAGAGTGGCATATAGTGGTGTGGATGGTGGGTGCTTTAAAAGAATATAGACAGTGTATGAGAATAAAAAAAACTAGAACTGCAAGCAGTTTTTACCGGGGGCCAAGCCTCCGACACGACTCGTCGTCAACCGCCGCGCCGGCCGCTCACTTCAGAGAATCCGTGGATGTAAAGTTTTTGACCGTGGGATGTTCGGTTGGCGAGTTATGAGCAAAAGCAGATTGTCAGCCAGATTAAAATGGCGGCCGGAGCTAATTGCACAATGTAATGTCAATGGACATGCTAGCTGAGATTAGCATCCCGCCTTTTTTCTTTGATGGAAAAAAAAAAAATCAAATTTTATTAAAAAGTCCCTTACACATTAATATTTCTAGGCCATATTTTTTATATAGACTCGTGTATGCCCCTTGATGGTTTCCCGTGAGTTTTAAGAAAATTCCTCTGGCCAATTAGGAGATATAAAATTTCCTAATTTATGGCGCCCCCTTATGGCGAAAATGTCCAATTTTTTTATTGAACGCAATTAAGGGTAGCCCCAACATATGTCTAAAATTTGGACTTGATCCGACTTATGATTTTGGATTTATGAATTTCTACGTAAAACGTAGCTAATCAACAAATATTTAAAACGCTACCGTTTCGTTATCCATGGTCGTATCAAAATCATTTTACATGATTTCTTTCCGTGTTGGTCG
>NC_137230.1:32002617-32022617 GCF_949987685.1 Ammodytes marinus
TGCACCCAATGGGCTTAACACACCCACACATGTTGTAGATGTGGGCAACCGTAACAGGACAGATAAAGTGCCTATCTAAAAATCATCTACATTCTACATTCCCCACATGAAGCAAACCTACTGTACCAACACAGTTAGTGACTAGATGCTGCACTGATCCAAATTACAAGCTAACTCTAAATGAATGCTGGATCTAATGCCCCTTGTCGGCTACATGTGCTTGTAAACAATTTGCTAACTTGTTTGCCAAATTAAATTTAATAATGTGTCCATGTCTTGTTCGAAGTTTGTTTTCCACTGTTGCCTAGGGCCAAATAAAAAGAGTCACAGCTAGTTAAATTAAGATCTCTAAACAGTAAAGTTACTGTCAGTAATACATCATATTTGCATTACATCTTAATGCTATTCTAATGTATATACGACTGCAGTTTAATAGTTCTAAAGGTAATGCTACTCACGCAATGATATTTTGTGCACAGTGAATGTGTCAGTGATTTCAAAAGTAGTTGTTGAAGTCCCCTAAACATTCTTAATATGTCAAAGGAGAGTGGCTAGTTATTAAGTCAACACTCCTAATGTTGTAAGAATTTCACAAAATCAGTTAAATTTTATATCATAGTTAAGTGTTTTTAGTTTGAAGATCTGACTTTGGAGGTTAGTTTGTGGTAATAATACTATATAATACTAATAATGTAGAAATACTGTATATGAATTGTTTAAAGAAAGATGATGCATATGGCTGTTGGCATCAGTTAGAAAACCATACCTTTTTTTCATAGCCCGAGTCCTGTGACACACAATTGCACCATAATTAAGGATTTGAGGGCAGATCAAAATATGTCATGTTTGCTCATGACTTATTCATGTGGCTTGTAGCCTATACTGCATCAGTTTCTAACAGATGTTTTGTTGCTTTGTGAATTCTTACTACGGGCATTTTTTGGGTTTTCCCTTGAGGACTGAATATCTGGGGAATTTCACATTTCACATTTCCTTGTATACACTTCAGTGGATTAGTGAAGCTGTATGTCTATTCAGAAGCAGTTTTCTTTCATCTGATTTTTTCATCTTTTTAACCGACGATTATACAGTATATCCTTGCCACGTATAGTTGTTCCTGACACTGTTGCCTTTTTAATGTGAATTTGATAGTTTTTTATGTGTGTCATTCGGGGGGAGCTTCGCACAGCGCGTGGGATGACTAGACACTACTGGTCGTTTGCTCTGTGTGTGTGTGCGTTGTGCTAGCCAGGGTCGTGCTGTTTAACATCCATCAGTTCAACAGAGCACTGCATTATCATAACACTTAGTGTCAGTGGGCCAGTACTGCATGCATTGTTCAGACATGCTGAATGTTGGTGGGGGGCAAATCTTTTGCTTGAGTAGTGTTATCTATCAATCCGTTTGCCCGATGCTGGGAGCAGGGACCGTTGAGCCACAGCACACAGCCAGCAGCCACAGAGATACAAAAGAGTTGTTAAATATCCCTCATCCATTCTCCTCTCCTCTCCTCCTCTCTCCTCCGTGGTAGGTCCTTGCAGTATAATTGGCTATAAATAGCCCGCCCAAATCGACATTAAATCCCCCCCCTCTCTCTCAGACATTAAAATGTCAAAAAGCAAAGCACACTAAGGCACTGGTATCTAATTGCAAATGACTCATTAAAACATATCAACAGATCCTTCAAAGTTGTCTTAGTACTTTGCAGATAGTTTTGAGGTTATATGAGAAATTCTCTATGTTAAAAAAAAATAATGAAAACGTTTTGAGACTTAAAGGGGGAGTCAGCGGTTCTGGAGAATGCTTGTTGTCAAAATTACGTCTGTCAAAATCAGTGAATATCTCCTCACGTTCTGCTACCTGTCTGTCTGCTGAAAAAAAAAATCCAGTGTTACAGTAATACTCAGTCTAGGCTCTGTAAACAGGTATGTTGCTAGCTATGTTGTTTACATACCCTTTGTTTCAATACCTGTGTACAGAGCCTAGGCTGTGTATTAATACAATATTTTTTTATGGACAGGTAGCTGATTGTAAGGAGATATTCACAAAAAGTGAATTTGACAACAAGCGTTCTCCAGAATCGCTGACTCCACCTTTAAGTCACGGCCACTATAGAGATCTGTGATTGTGTTTTGGTCTTATCGGCCGTAATAGTGTTGTAAAAGCAAGCGTATTGGACAGTGATGGACAGCTTGAGTGCGTTGAGTGACAGCTGTATCTAAGGTCTACAGATAACCTCTTTTGATCATTACAAAAGGTGGCTGTGTGTGTGTGTGTGTGTGTGTGTGTGTGTGTGTGTGTGTGTGTGTGCGCGTGCGTTTGTGTGAAGCCGACAGCTAACCGCTATGAACAGCTCACCTGCTCTGAATTCAAATGGAACGATAGGCTAGGCAGGTAATAGTGTGGTTAACACACAAAACACAAAACACAAAACGTTGGATGAATCAAACACATCCTATTTGTCTTTGTACCCACGAGAGGGTCCACCCTGTTGTTTTACATCATTTTTCTTCGTGTCTAGCTCTTTTTGGGGGGCAAAATTAATTTGCATTCTTTTCAATCTTAAATGATCATTCTTGGATCAGACGTGCGAGAAGCCCGGAGTGTAGAGGGAAAATTGCTCATGATTCGTGAATTTGCCGCTAATGAATTGGAATTTTTATACAAATTTGCTCTTGGAGTTATTTCAATTACAGGTATCTGATGCCTTAAAATAAAAATAACATAATTTAGTTCATAATGCCTGGATGCGTTGCAATTGTGAGCACATACTAATTTCCATTTAAAAAACAAGAAACAGTTCTAAGAAGTCGCGTTGCGGGGGAGGTTGTTCTTTGAGTATAATTACCGGAAAATGCGAAGACACATTTCACATTTATTTTCGCTTTCTCTTTGAACTAGTTTCCCAGGTTTACTTTTTTAATTTGCCTCCAGTATAATTTGTTGAACTTTTGTCCCTCTGTGAAATTATTGACTTTTTAGAGTTTAAATTGCCTATGATTACCAAAGTATTATTTTCACCCCTGTTAACCCACTCATCACAGGGAGCTAAACTGACAGAGTTTAGCCTTTATTTTCTCAAACAATCTTCCTCTTCCCGTTTATTGCATTTAACTTTTTTTGTCCAGTCCTTGGTTAATATTTGGACAATTTAAAATTTAAATTGCTGTTGTATTTTTCTTTTGCACTTCAGCTGCATTTGTACTTGATTACTGACTGTACTGTGTCTAAATGTAGGTTTTATGCTTTTATGTCTGTACATGTCTACTGCTGTCCTTCTTGGCCACGCCCTTTGGAAAACTAGATTTTAATCTCTATAAGGCTGACCTGGTAATATAAAGGTTATAATATACTATATCATCATAATATTTGTTATTTGAAAAGGAAAACTGCACATACCTCTACACACAAGCACCATTACAGTGATGTGCAGTACTGAAAAGTACAATGATCAAAATTAAAGTAACATTTTTTCATTTTGTCATATTATTTCTACTACAAATACGCTGTACTCTACATTACTGCTGACTTACTCACAAAGCCTCAACACACTTCCAATTGTTCCCTAAGTAATGTTATACGTCCCGTCTTCTTTTGTTGCCTTTCATATTGGTCATACGTTGTGCAGACCCACCGTCTAAATCAGCTTGCAATCTCTGCTGCAATATCAAACCAAGTAGTGTGATTTTTAAGGGGCCAATGTGCATGATTCAATACAATACAAGACAATAGTGTGGGGATAGGGTGTGAGTATGCATGGTATCCCAATGCCAATTAGCTATCCCTTACATTTTAAGATGACAACCCCTAACTTGCTAGCAGCTGCTACACCCTTGTTAGCTAACCCCTTCAAACAGTAACACTGTGTTCTCATGCTCATCTGTTCCACTCCTGGCTGTTTCAATCACTGACTCCTTTTGGGCTTAAGATGTCCCCCGAGACACAACACCACGGCTGGATATGGAGCTAACAGTCCAGACGATGTTATACCTCCGGGAGGAAGGGGAGGCGGCCGCACAGCTGGCATGAATATTATTGGGCTACACTGAACAGACAGTCCAGTTTAACAATTTATTAAATTAATATTATCAAAGGCTATTTTTTATGGAGCAGCAATAGAGACACTGACATAGTTTTGGATGCAGTTTTCCTTTGCGTCAAGCAGGCTCTGAAAAGAAACTGGACAGTGTTGAAAGGAGTATGCAGATCATCTATTAAAGTACAACCCTATTCAAATACCGCATTACAAGTATGAGCTGTGCATTTAAAATGTTCCTAAATAAAAGTACAGTTAAATATTTGCAATGTAATTCTTTAAGTAAAGTAATCATTATGCAAGGTGTCCCCTGTCACGGGTATGTTATTCAATCATAATTATTGAAGCATTGATATGTAAGGACTTTTTGCAGTTGATGCAAGCTACTTTCCTGAAAAGGACAATGGTCAACTGAAACTGTATTATTTTTACTGATTTGTGGTAGGGACATTTTAAACGTTTGGGCAGTGTCAGCAACAGTCTAGGATTCATTTGTGCACACACACACACACACACACACACACACACACACACACACACACACACACACACACACACACACACACACACACACACACACACACACACACACACACACACACACACACACACACACACACACACACACACACACACACACACACACACACACACACACACACACACACACACACACACACACACACACACACACACACACACACACACACACACACACACACACACACACTCAAAACCCCCTGGGGAGGCCTATCTCCCTGCTCATCGTTTTGTTAATGTCACAAAGGCATGAAGAGTGTTTCCCCAGGCTCCTGAAAACTTTCTGTCTGCTTTGCTGTGTTGCACGCTGTTTCATCAGTGTCGTTTAGGTGAGTTTTCCTCTTGAGTAAGCGCCTAGTTGAGGAGGAGGGTGAAAGGGGTGGGTGAAGGTTGTAGGAAAAGGGAGCTCTCTTGGCCGGGCGCCAGACTGTGTTGCTGGCTTTCAGAGGGTGATGGGTGCTATGTGCGTTATGCCGGGTATCATCTGAATGTGTGTGTGTGTTTGTGTGTAGGTGTGTGTTTGTGTGTGTGAAGGTGGGTGTTTGTGTTTGTGAGCGAGTGTGTTTGAAATTGTGTGCATACAAGCGAGTGTGTGTGAATGTGTGAGTGTGTGTGTTTGTGGGCATTGCAAGTGTGTTGGAGTGTGTCTGTGTGTTTGTGTGTTAGCGAGTGTTTGTGTGTGTGAGTCTGTGTGCCAGTGTATGTACGTATATGTGTGAGTTTATTCGAGTTTGTATGTGTGTGTGTGTGTGTGTGTGTGTGTGCATGTCTGTGTCTATGTCTGTGTCTTTGTGTGTGTGTGTGTGTGTGTGCGCGAGTTTTTGCAAGTTTGTGTGTATGTGTGTGTGTGTGTGCCAGTTTGTGTGTGTGTCTCTCTCTCTCTCTTCCCTCTCCCGTGGGAATCCTTGGCAGCAGGTGTGACATGTAGTAATGGGAAATTATGCTGCACAGTGCAAAACCTCTTCTGAACGGGGTCACCCACTGTCAGCTCTGCCAAGCGCATAACACAGCCACTACTCACCCTGTAATGAAAGCTGTCACATTTGTGTTAGGAACTTATTTATCGATGCATATTCATGGAGTTTTTTTTTCTTACTGTTTTTTTTTGTAAATGTTCAACTTTCAAGTAGTTTGAGGGTTCATTTTCACTCGAGAATTTTGATTAGTTGGCAGCCAGAAAAATATGCATACTACTGTCTGACGTTTTGCCTTTGTGGAAGTGATCATTCATTAGAAAGCAGTATGCATATTTAAAAAAAAAAAAAAAAACTTCTGGGATGACTGAGCATTTTTTCACTATCACTCGCAAATACTTAACCTATGTGTAGGTTGAGCAGTTTATTTATTTTTTAGTCCATTGTGCTATATTAAACTGAATGGGGCATATACAAAAGACGATTTAGATGAAACAAAAAACAACAGAACGCTAACAACATACCGTAGCAAATATTTTCCTCTCATAAACAAAAGAATCCAATCCAAAAAGGCTCTTTTATCTTAAAAAAAAAGTACAATTTGAATCTTCCTCCTTCTCAACCAGCGTGTTATTTTCCTCCGAGGGCAGAGAGCTATTAACTTCACAGAGCCACATCCCAATTGTCAGAGGAGTACATGAATTCCATTTTAATATAATGCAAGTTTTCTGGCAATAGCTTATACATAATGGCTCGCGTAGTAGAGCGGAATTACTTTCAGTGAAATCACAAGTCTCCGGTTCCATTTGGAAGGCTACTATGAATATTTCTTTTTTTCCTTGAAGTACAAATCTCCGAACAAACATGGATTGAGAAGTGTAGGTCTGACTTTTACACAGTGCATTTAGAATGAACTTTTCACGGCAGAGCTCCCCGGTTAAAAATTAAGATGTGCAAGGCGTTTGAGGGTTCTACTTTTGCGCCGTCTAAATGGGCTTACACTTAAAGATAATGTTGAAAGCTAACGTTTATCTTTTTTTTATTTAAATCTGCTAAATGGCCCGTGCTCTTAACTTTTACAATCAGCATTTCTTTTTTTTTACATTTTAGGCATTTGATGGGCACTAAACACTGAAGCCCTATAGTACATCATAACCACACATATTTCATTTTGTTTTGTGGTCTGTTATAAAGTCCCAAAGAGACTACACACAACATATCATAAATGTGCTCTTTCTTTAAACTTATAGCCATAAAGTAGCCATCACTGTAATACTTTTTCATTTCTTTATATTGTTAATGGTGATGTGTATTTATGAATCCATTGTCTGTTGGAGTAAGCCTCCATACCCTACCACCATATAGGCACTTACTATTGGCGCTTTTATGCATATACTACTGTTTTGACTGTTTGTTCTAGTTGATAACATTCTATTCTTTGAACAAACATTCCATTTTGAGAAATGTTCATATTGTTAATGGTGGTGTGTTTTAATGAAGCCATTGTCTGGTGGAGTAAGCCTCTCTCTCTCTCTCTCTCTCTCTCTCTGTATATACAGTAAGTCTATGGCTAGATTTGAGATACACATTGGAGACTTGGACGCTTTTAAACAGCGTTGGGGTTTTAATGATATTGTCTGTTCGTTCGTTGATGATTGAATTAGTTTTTTCTTAGATACATTGTTTTTAAACATACTGGGATTTGAATGCATTAGCACTTTGTTTGAACTGTTGAATTTTAAAAACTATAATTAGGTAAATAAAGTGTTTTGTAAAAATTAAAATCTCTCTCTCTCTCTCTCTGCCTCCCTCCCTCCCTAGGATGTGCCTTTCTAACATACTGTGCCAGAGAGTCAGCACTGAAGGCCCAGAGCGCCCTCCATGAACAGAAGACTCTGCCCGGGGTAAGTGCCCCCGATCTGCCCTCCGTCATAGGCCAAAACCCCTTTGGGCGGCCCGCCTGCCATGGGGACCTACATTACATTACCCTAGGAATAATATCACACTTTAGCACACTGGAATACACAGACACAGACACAGGCACACAGACACAGACACAGGCACGCACGCACGCACGCACGCACGCACACACACACACACACACACACACACACACACATTTGCTGAGGCCCATGGGGACTGTATACATTAGACATGACATTTCTAGGAACTTTTTTTTGAGAGGAACTGTCTACTGGGGATGTCCCGGGGAACTATACTGTATGCACTTTTAGGGGATTTTATTCTGTTGGCATTCACACTGCTCATATGAACCGCCTGAAGCCTATACCCTCACATTTATGAGACTTAGACTGTAACTTTTCATGACATACAATACTAACAAGTAGAGGACAGTGCTATCAGAGCTGTTTGCTGTGTGTACTGGATTCCATGGTAATAACGGACTTGGGAAGAAGAAAGAAGAAACAGTTAGCAGCATTTTGCACTTGTTGCAATAATTACATGTACAGGCTTTTTTTAACAATGATCTTTGCGAGCACTGACTCCTGATTTCGACCAATCAAAAACACTTTTGTCATCATAGTTCCTCCGGTGCTGCAAAAGTACCTTTGGAGTTGGAGCTAAAAAAGTTCTTCACAACAAAGTTCTAACAACAACATCAGTGCACAGTTCCCTTCTGTACGGATGCAATTGAATTGAAGGAGTAAGTTCCTAGAACTATGAAATGGTTCCTGCATTCTGAAAACACCTATTGAGACACACATCGAGACACACACACATGGAAACAGATGGGAAGAGTCACTCATACTCTCTCACAATCCATCCCTACCTTGCTCACTCACTCACACACACACACACTCACTTCTCACACACTCTTGCACAGATACAGACATACACACACACACACACACACACACACACACACACACACACACACACACACACACACACACACACACACACACACACACACACACACACACACACAAGTTGCCTATCTCACCTTGCCAGTGTCTTATTACACTAATCACCCTGGCGGAGATATTTGATAAGCGTTCCCTTCATAACAGCAACGCGTGCCGTCCTTCCCCTGTCCTCTCTGGCAATATGGCCGCCGCTACAGACACTAATTGCCTCGAGGAAAATCCCACTCTCATTATCACATATAATCAAACAGTAAGTATAAATAATCATTTTTTTTACCATGTATATATCACCATCTGGTGTTTTTCTTTAAATTCTCGCCACACAATTTTTTTTCTATCGTTTTTTTTGCCTTTGGGCGGACGGCTAACTTTTTTTCAATTAAAATAATGGCCTTCTTCAAACGACACAGGTACAAAACACACACACACACACACACACACACACACACACACACACACACACACACTCCGGTTAGTGAGGCCTCTCTTAAGCCCACCCAAGAGGAGGAGGAGACCCTCAATCTAGGGGGGATGAGTGTTAGCTCAATGTGTCGATCTCGACTTGATGTGTGTGTGTGTGTGAAGGGGGATTTTGACTTTCGCATCAGGGGAATTATCGTGGTTTTCTGATTGAATTACGCCCGCGGGTCCCTGGAAGAAAGGTAGGAGCTTCTCTGTATATTGTCCAGGCTACTCACTGCCCTCCCTTCCCAACCCTTTCCGCCATTTTCCTTTTCAACACACACACTATAAAGAAATCGGGCCAGGGTTTGGGGGGCTTTAATCAAGAGCCTTAGGATATCCATCTAAATCTCCAAGGAGGTAGAGAGTTGGATAGACGGATGAAGATAGAAGGGACGTGGACAGGAAATTAAGAAATAAGGTTTTAAGCGATTGGTTTGAAAAGGTATAGGGGGGCCGGAGGTAGAGGTGGTTGATGGGAGTTTAGGGTGGAAGGCTTTATATTGTCCCCTCAGCATTGGGGTTAATCAGTTGTTTGCACTTCACTGCATTTCACAGGTATACTATAGTGAGTAACAGGCACATGGGGTTCAGAGCTGGAAAGGTGAAATAGTCAGCGGGAGACCAGGCCTGGCTAGTTCCTGGCTCCCTGCTGATTCGTAATGAGATGATTGTGTAGATGTTATAGGATAGTATGGTGTTCCCTGGTTTGTATTGCACACTGATGAAGGGACATGTCTTGTTTGTCTTCTATCTAGAAAGAGGTTAATAGCATGTTCGGAAGGGGTTTGGGTAAACATTTGCCCCCCTGTATGGCACACACAGCGAGGGGTCACTCACTGCAATCTGGGGCTGAGCGCAGACCCTGCATACAGAAGGCTAATAAAGATGTTCTCTGTGTGTGTGTGTTTGTGTGTGTGTGTGTGTGTGTGTGTGTGTGTGTGTGTGTGTGTGTGTGTGTGTGTGTGTGTGTGTGTGTGTGTGTGTGTGTGTGTGTGTGTGTGTGTGTGTGTGTGTGTGTGTGTGTCAGGGAGGGAGAAGAGAGAAAGAGAATACAAGGAGGTATGGACAGACAAAGACACAGAGAGGTGACACTTCTGGACAAGCCTCAATGTTATTGTCATGGCCGGATGCTTTGAGATTTCTCTGTCCTATAAACGCTGCCCTTTTCACTGGCTTCTCCACTACGGTGTTACAGACAGGCTTGTGCAGTCTGGTTGTGTCTGGCTGTGTGACTGTCAAGGCAGGCGACCTAAAAGCAACATTTTGTTCCAAAGAGGCAGCTGGCATTTGAAAAAAAAAAAAAAATCTCAAGATGGATCAAATGTTGGCTCAACAATGCAATACAACCTTGCATAACAACTTCATCTGATGCATGTTTTATCATATTTGCTATTTAAATCTAGCCTGGCATTCCCAGACCTGCCACTAGGCTCTGGCAAATTAAATTTGCTGCGCGTGTTGGTCTGGACACGCTCCGTTGAAGCTTTATCAAAAAGACCAGAAATCTGGTCTCACGTTTCAATTGGTTCTATCTAATATGGGCGGGCGCGCCAGAGCCCTTTGTATGGTGCTCTGGGGCGGACGTAACCGGATGACGACAGTGACGTGCATGCGACGTCGAAGCCGTGATAGTAAACATCAGAGATGGCTGCGGATATGTTGTGTGAGTTTGAGACTGCTTTGGCCTCGACCCTTAACGATTTGGAAGACGGCACTCAAATCTTTCATTAGCAAGTAAGTGGAATGTTCTATTTTGCCGACCAACAACGGCAAACGTTTAATTTAACAGTTTAACAGCTGTTCGCTAAACGAAAGGGGCTTACGTCGCCTTGTGCATCGCTCTGATTGGTTGTAGTGCTATCCAACTGCGTGCAGTGGCATTTGAAATGCACGAGTAGGAGCCGCCCCTTGAGTTGGAAATTACTATTGATCGTCGCCAGACCCTCTATCGTTCAAGATATCAGGGTCTGGATTTCCAGGCTAATTTAAATCAGCATATAATTGCAAACTAGACTATGTGTGTTTGAAATAGCACTGACAGTCATCTGCCTATTTAATCATGTCCTCCATAAGTGGATGAGGTTAAGGCCAATCTATGCTTTAAACCTACAATCCCAGGATGAACTGCTTGCATGGCTTCCTCACTCAGATCTAAAAGTCAATTTACTTTTCTACAGAGCTCTGGCGCAGGCTAAATGCTGGATTTCTCCTATTTAAGTTTGATCTGAGGTATAGGATTTTGCAAAGTCTCCTTTAAATAGATCCTTTTATACCAACTGAAAAATCCAAAAGGATGGGGAATGGTGCTGTGTGCATGTGAATCTGATAAACTGTTGTCGGGGTGGCATTTACGTGTTACCTGCATCATAGCAATGTTTTGATACCATCATTGTCATCCGATTATAGCTTGATATGTCGCTCATAGCTGGCACATGAGCACTATTACAACTTATGCAATATCAATCATTACTTGGTAGACAGACAGTGCAATCCATTTTGGCTAACAAACTTTTGTTCCCAAATGCTTGCTTGAATATTGTGTGATTCCATGCAACAACAAAAAAAAACGATCCATTGAAACACATTACAATATCTGCAATTTATTCAATATACCGATTCACCAGCTTTATAAAGGTGTCTTTAGAGAGCATCTGATAATTCTGATTCAAACGTTGGAGACACAGTTTCTGACTATATTTTGAAACAAGGCATTTTGACACTAAAAACATCAAAAGGTACACTTGCTAGAGATATTTTCTTCCAGTCCAAATCATGCATTACCCATCCATGTAAGCATCTCAGTCTGAATATTCCACCTCTGCTTCTAGGGCTGTGTGTTCTAACATGGAATGCTTCCATTATTTCAAAGCGTCTTCACATCTCACACGTTAGCAGAAAATGTTGACGTGAACACACTCGGTGCATTCTGACAAAGGGAGGACAGACACTATAGGCTTAACACAGAGACACACAGAGAGACACACACACAGAGAGAAGGCCTAGTAGCTGTTTGTCTGTGTTATCTCAGCGGGAAGCCACATACTCTTACATAAGCTCCAGTCTGGCTGTGGATCTTAAAAACTTTCCATAATTCAAATTCCTTTATTTGCTAAGTCGTGTATTGTGTGTGTGTGTGTGTGTGTGTGCCCCATTCGAACAGCCACCGGGGGAATCCGACAGACTGTGTGTGTGTGTGTGTGTTGTGGCTTTTGTTTACATTGTTTGATTAATTGCATGTTAAAGAGCGTAATGAGCTCTTGTTGTCCTAGCGCATCTTGATCCCCGCTGCTACAGTTTGTACAGTTAATGTAATCACAGATCCAGCCTCTTGCCCTTGGTGGTGGTGAGCTCATAAAGTGATGTCGTGTTTTAAACGTTGCCCATTCAGCATATTCCCCTCCATGTATAGGGCAGCGTGGTATTGCTCGTGGACAGGTTAGGTCATGCCCGTGAATGATTCCTCCATGGATCTGATTAATTCCTGGGACATTTTTCTTTACATAGAGTTATGGCCGTTTTTCACATTAGGAACGGTTCCCTCCCCAGCAAGGGAGATTTCACATTTCCTATGCTGTTCCATATCATACCCAGACCCACTTTTGACCCTCTGATACAGCAGCAGATGGGGCTAGGCACCTGGTTGGTTTGCGATCTCTGCCAACCGAAGTACAGTGCACTTTTGTCATCTAATGCGTCCTACTTTGTTCGAGAAGTAAACGTGTTCCTACTTTTTTTATGTTTTTTTGGACGGTTTTCCAATAAAGAAGACCTTCTCCCATGCCTTTCTGTCTTTATGTGTTCAGAGGTTGAGATTGTTGCATGCTAAGCACATTACGGAGATTTCTGGTGAACGGTTGGCATTAAGAAATGCCTATGCTATGCTAAGCTGCTACGCACGTTGTCACAATATTACAGCAGTGTTCAGTGTTTTGGTTATGTTCAAACTTGATTTATAAAACGGGTGGCTTAAATGAAGCGATCTGATTGGTATCTAACTGTTGTATAATGGGGGCGTATACATAACTCCTATGACGTCCTATCAGTTTGCAGAGTTCCGGGGAAATTGCATCGTTCCTACTACTAACCAAACAATCAGGACTTTGGTGGTCGTTCGTGCTTGGTAACGGTCCCAGTCCCTAGTATTCTGCATCCACACTTCCTTTCTGTTACAAGACAATTTGTGTAGCTTCAGGTAAGTTGTTGATCACATGAAAAAAAAAGTCCTGATGTCCAAACACTTTTTCTTGATTGCCTATAAACTTTATAGCAATCATTATATTTTCCTTTTCGTAACACCCGTGTGGCAATAAAAGCCAGCACGAAAGTACAAATAATATTTGTATTTGCAGCAACTCACTTCACAATTGCTTTTTGATAAATAGCATCGCAACATTCTGCATTTGGAACGGCGGACCTTCAAATGAATCCTGCTCTCTCCTTCCAGGGGCCACGCACTTCCTCCTCTCAGACCAATTAGCTCCCGGTGTTCACATGTAACAAGCATTCTAATTGGCTGCTACGGAAAGCTACCAGAAGCCAATTAAAAATGCCTTAGAAAAAAAAAGAGATTCAGATTCTCTTTGTCTCTCACTCTCTTGTGCATTTATATTCTTCTCATCCTCCCTCCCCCAATGCCTTCTACTACCTGATCATCTATTCTCTACTTCCTCTCCCAATCTTCTTTTTCCACACTGGATTGTGTGTGGCGCTTCGACCTTATACTTGTCATTTACGTAGAGTCTTCAGTGGAGAGACCCACACATTCGTTTGGTTTCTAAAGCCATGTCGTGTTTGCTTTTTGAAAACTCTTCTGTATTTCTCTATTCGTGGGGACAGGGAGAACACAGGTTTTTTTTTAAGAAAACGTTGGCTACAATCGTTGTCAACATGTACTGAGCATGCGCCAAACTAGCTCAAGAAGACGGTCAATGCACATGCTCACAATGTTCTTCTATGGTGTTTGAAGTGACACATTATCTCCACCTATACTGGCCTGGCATGATTAAAGACAACGTTTTCAATAGTTTTTTCGATTGTTATTTGTACAAAGAGAAGTTCTAAAATACGTGTGTACGGTCATTTTTTTCGCCCAAACGAAGAGGTGCGGAAAATGCCTTTTTTTATATTTTTTTATATCAACGTACACGTAGAAATGTCCCAAGAAACATCTGACCATTGCACTGATGATGAGGCATTCAAGCACAACAGTGAAAAAAATACAGGAGGGTAGAAAAACACAGCAACCTATTCCTTCTGAAGTGTTTCTCTTCATATTTGAAAGGGGTAAGCTTCAAGGTAGCAGCTCCCCCCCCACCCCCCCCCCCAAAAGAGAGCTGCAGAAATGCCTGAGCTTCCTCACAACATTTTTTCCTTCTTCCTCCGTGCATGTAAAAGTGCCGAAAATTGACTCCAGCGTATGTCACACACACAGAAATGGGTCAGGGGAAAAAGATTGTGCAATAGCAGTATTATGTGTCACTAAGCACACTGCCACGGGCCAATGCATCCGTGTTTCTTGACACTCTCTCTCCCTGCGTCCCACCACAGATGCGGCCCACCGTAGACCTGCCATATGTCTTTGTCTGTGTGCATGCTGAGAATAAACAACCAGCATTTTTTTTCCTTCCCTTCCCTCTTGTCATTTTCACTCTCCGAAAAATCACACACGCAGGGAGTGAGCATAAATTCCTCACAGCAAAAAAAATAAAAAGTTGAATTTGTTTAATTTGTTTTCTAGTCGTTTGTCCTATTAAAGCAGACTTTTTGTTGTTCACGGAAATGCGACTTCTCTAGTGTGACTTCTCTGCAAATGAACAAATACAAAAAAAAAAGAAACACTCCCACAGTCTAATGCACACCCTTTGATGTGACATTTTAGCTCTAAGATGCCTCACCCCCCACCCCACCCCCCCCCTTTCCCATTATTCCCATTTATCTGAATGTGTTAATTGCTATGTTGAGAAGTACAGGCTTTTGTGAGGAGCATTCCAGGTAGCAGCAACCCACAATGGCTGTGTTTGAAGATGCTATACAAATGATGACAGAAGGGGACAAAGCTAGTTAGACAAAGCGCTAATACTCGCTATGTGTTACGTGACAGTACCTCTTCTCATTAGGACAATTAGAAAGAAAAGATGGGCAATGCAAGTTACATTGAGTTACATTGTGACATGTGTCCAAGTGCTGTTCAATGTAATCTTGTAAAACGTAGTGTTAGGCAAGAAACTTAACACATAGTCTACAGATGAAGTAGAAATAGGTATTAACCAACGGTAATACAGTGTACAAGGGTAGAATTCAGGGAAGTTTTTTTTACAAGGTATCAAACCATTGGATATTGTCCTATACCACAATTCCAGTTAAAAGTGGATTGTGTATGTTGCATGGTCCAGGCGTCTTATCAGAGGACAAACTGAGCGCGTCTGCAGCGGGGATACGCTCCTGGACAGACGTGCTGTAGTTTAAACTAATTACCGCGGCCACACGGGGCCGTTACACATTCTTTTTAAGGGACAAATTGCGTTCTGTTGCTGATCAATTTGTCCTCCGAGCCAGATTTGTCAACCTCCAGTGCTCCTGAGCGGTTACCATTATGAAACTGAACAAAAACAAATAACCCAAGCCCGGGCACTGGACGTGAGACCGCTGCAAACAAAGTCCCCATCCCATCCCACCCCCCCCACCCCACCCCACCCCCTATTCTCTCCTCATCATCAATTACGTCTATATCGTTTTCTTTCTGCTGTTGCCCCGCTTTAGAAAAATAAATTAAAAAGGGCCATTGTTTTTCTAATCCCCCCGGAATGAAAAGCATTTACTACGCCATGCTGCACCGTGCGCGGCCGTCCTGCCGATTAGACAGTGAATGGAATCAACAATGGTTAGGATGCACTCGCCCATTGTCTCCCATTCTGTGGCATGGTGGCCCTGCATATTCTGCAAAAAAAATAAACTGTATTATTAGTTCCATCTGATGGGATTTACAACCTTGAAGAGTGTGAAGTGTTAATCCTGGTAGGAAGGCGGGTGAGTGGATATATTGGAATGACAGTTTTTTTTTCAGTTTTTTTTATAGGTGAATGTGGACAGGGCACAAAAGAACTTGAGTGAGAGCCTTTAAGCAGCCCCATAAAAATGGCAGGCCAGAGGCGCCGGACAAATGAGAAGGAGAAATAGTGCTTTTTTAAAAGGCCGCAGGGTAGCAGGGTTTGGGTGTTCACAGGATGGCAACAACCGAGTACATTTGTCCTCTTGATCTTCAACATATACAGCAATACACCATACGAGACATGGTGCCCAGGTCGGACAGGGGAAAACAAATCTCAGTTTCTTCATTGATTTGAGTATGAATGCATGAACAACGTTGTGACATTTACACGATTTGTAAAAAAGTGCTTTCTGCTTTCGCAAATCTCGTGGATACAGCAGATTATCTGTGAGATTAGTGTATCATCGGTTTATTCAACTGTTTTATTCAATCAGGAGGAAAACAATCATCTTGTGTAGAAATTGACAAAGGGAAATTTACTTCACCTTATCCTATCTGTCATACGGGAATGGGGACTGTTATAAACAATACAACCAAAACGAACATAAAAAAGCTACTTTTTCCATTTATTCTGTATGCGTTTCTGTACATATATAGTGTGCACTTCTCACGTGCAGGCATCACAAGTAAATACATACAAGGAAAAAAGTGCTAAAGTTAACTTTGTGTAACAGTGACTATTGGTTTGCTGATTCATTATGACCCCAATGCTGAACCTGCTGTTGCCTATACCTCTGGACATACAGTCTAATAACGAGTGTTACATTGTTAAGCAGATGTCTGTCTATCAATGAATGATATATTAAATGTTATAATCAACCATAAACACAAATTCTTGTCAAAATTCATCAACATATCAAATAGTATTCCAATTAATTTTCCTTTGCGGGCTCAATGTGAGGAAAAGTACCAAAAAGTATACAGCATATTATAGTATATATTGTTCTTGTTTATTTGATAACACAACAATGATTCATTGAATGAACAAATGAAAAATAGACCAATTAAAAAGCTATAGATCACAGATGTTGAAAGTGTCTGAAAGCAAGACGCTGAACCGCTGAATAACTATAATACTACAAAAATAGAATGATACACCATTTTAATTTGAAAGATACGGTAACAGAAAATCCTTAATTGACAAAATGAGAAAAACTCTGACAGGATATGATTGCCTGTGTGTTATATCGAGATCGTAAGAGATATACCTCAGGTTATGATTATGCAAAGATGAGCGTCAGCCTTTGCAGATTTAATATGTGTTGAAAGCTTGTAAACTGAGCGGTTGCTTCACAAACCCTCCACGTATACACACACACACACACACACACACACACACACACACACACACACACACACACACACACACACACACACACACACACACACACACACACACACACACACACACACACACACACACACACACACACACACACACACACACACACACACACACACACACACACACACACACACACACACACACACACACACACACACACACACACAACTATCTTTCGCTGGCTGACAGGTAGAGTTGTCGGACTCTGCCGTGCGCACTCCCCTTGTGCTAATTTATACACTTCTTCTTAGCTGTAATGAGGCAGAACTGGTAAAATGTGGGGGACAGCAGTGTTAACATTGCTGCTTCTAGGCTAGTGGGGAAGTGGAGAAGACTGACAAATATCGGAGAGAGAGAGAGAGAGAGATGGAAATGAGGGCCGGGGTGTAGCTGTCACACCTCCAAGAATGATGCTTTTAGGCTTTTTACTCCGGGCTGGATCACTGTCTCTTGCTAGGAATTTGACATCTCCTAAACCAATTAAAACATTTAAAGTGTGTTTGAGTTTGTGTTGCATCAATATCTGGCTGTGAATTCATTTTCCAGGTGGGATTTTTCATTTTTTTTTTACCGTCAAAATCTTGCCAAATTCCTGTGGATTTTGGTCTAATTAACTTCCCAACCCAGTTCGATTTGAAAAGATCAATTTGAGGAGATCAAGCAGTGGATCTACCTTTAAAGATGTGTGCTATTCAAAGGATGTCTCCAATCTAGTTTCAGAAAATGAGATGCCTCCATAGAAACAGGTGTCGGCATCGATCAGTCAGTTTGTACCAGGAGAGGAGAAAGTGGTTTACTAAGACAGCTGCGTCCAAAATTGAATTTTTTTTTGAGTCCTTGGGTAGTTTTTTTAGGCCCAAAATAGCCATTTGTCACAGTGTGCTCTTCAGGGACATGGAAGAGTAAGTCCAACAATTTGAATTCCCACTGTCTTACTTCCTAGAAAGTTTAATAAATAACAACTTTTAAGTACTTGTATGTCACTTTTTGGACTTACATGCCGATAATAAAACATATCAGTAGTATGAATTCAGGGGGTACTTCAGATACGGCTAGAGGAAAGACCTGAGCATTTTGTTTTGTCTTGTGTCCATTACATTGCATTACATTTTATTTAGCAGACACTTTTATCCAAAGTGACTTACAACTGGAGCACACATTCATACACCGATAGCAGCAGCCACCACGCAGGGTGCAAGCTAACTATCGGGAGCAATCTAGGGTTCAGTGTCTTGCCCAGGGACACTTGGACATGTGGCGGGGAGACAGGGTATCGAACCACTGACCCCTACTTTCTTTTCATTGCTATTCACAACTCTTTCTGCCAATCACTGAAGACATCCAGTGCAATCTGAGGCTATTTGTTCTTTACAAGAGAGTAAAGAAAAGCACGATGTTGCTGAGTTCAGCAGATCACGGCGGCAGCTTGTATTATTAAACACTGCAGTTAATCACACGTGGCCTCCTGTAAACCTTGGGCTCGTTTGATAAAGGATCTCCACACACACACTGTAAAAATGAAGAAGTAAGGACCATTTAAATGATCAAGGCAACTTTCTACATCAGATTTTTGCGTTTTGAGGTCAACTTAAAACTTCTAAGTTTTAAGTACTGCTTACATTTGATCCAAGCAATTATCGTATGTAGGGATAATGTATCATTCCTATGTAACTTCACATTTTGAGTTCCACATACTCTTATTAGTTGGCACAACTGTTATTGTTTGAAATTCTTATATATCTTGAACTCAAAATTCGAAGTGTTTAGGTACAATACAAGATAATGAGTTGGGTCGAATGTATAGGCAGTTTCCTTAAAACTTTATAGGCAGTTTCCTTAAAGAGTTTTAGTTGGCCTCAAATTCCAAACATCTAGTTAAAAACCTGCTTTGAGATGTTGTGTTATATACATACAAACAAACAAAGAAACACACACACACACACACACACACACACACACACACGCACACACACACACCACCTCGTAGGTATCTCTTAGGATTAGTGAAAAAAAACATGTATTCTGACGTCTGACATGTTTTGGAGGGGACATAGGAACAGAAAATGGGGTGAAAGAGAGAGCCAGGAAGGAAAAGAAAATAGTTAAAACCCCTGCGATAAACTGATGAGTCATCACTAGGGAGCTAGGGCACGCGCGGTAGCAGAGATGCCATTCTTGCATAATTAACTAACGGAGCATCGAGCAGCAGCTTGCAGGACAAACTCCTCCATCAGCGTGTCCAAAGGATTAGCTATACGCCGCGCGCCGCCTCTTATCTCTCTCTCCCACTTCGTTTTAAAAGGAAAGAAAATGACCTTGTGCTTGTTTACATGCTGATTAGGAGCCCACCAGAAAGTCAAACTGTAATCACCGGAGTTTGTTTAGGGAAGTATATTCGTGGCGGTTGCGTTCTCAGCATACATACAGCTAGACTGTGTCACAGCGGCAACGCATTAAAAACAAGAATATATATATTTATATATTTGAAAAAAAAAACACCTGATGTAGCAGCTAACGAGCAATGAGTGGGCTGGGACACAGAAAGAGAGAGCGCACTGTGTTTGTTTCTGAAGGTTGGTGTGTGTGTGTGTGTGTGATAAAACAGTATGTATGGAGCGTGGGTGGTTCCATTAGTTAGTCTGTCTGTTTTATTGCACTGGGAATAACTGCTGTTTCTGGGCCTTCAATGAGTCAGTCCATCTACTATACTATCTGTGTTTATGTGTGTGTGTGTGTGTGTGTGTGTGTGCGTGCGCGTGTGTGT
>NC_137230.1:32027617-32046851 GCF_949987685.1 Ammodytes marinus
TATTTTTTTCTATTATTTTTTTTTTTCATCCTTTCATCATTTTGTTCTATAGTACAGTGCTGCAGCTGCCCTCACACACACCGAGGCTTGTGAACCAATACATTCACAGCAGTTTGTATTAGAAGTGTCTGATTAGGAAGTGGGTGTGTGCACAGTATTTAGATGGGTGGGTGTCCCAGTGTGTGATCGTAGGTGGGAGGTTGTTGGCCTTACGTGATTGGTGGAGAGGACTGATGATGGGCTGGAGGATATGTGTTAATTTACATGTATGTCATTGATGTACTGCGTGTGTGTGTGTGTGTGTGTGTGTGTGTGTGTGTGTGTGTGTTTGAGTATAACTACTTTATGTAGTGTTATTTGCAGGTATTTATTTTTAGGGGATTCTACATTGTACGCTTTAAACCAAAATCCATTACGTATGCTTGATTCGTTCTTTGGGCAAGATGTTGGAGCCTTTTTGAGCATGATATTATTACAATTACAAGTTAAACAAGGTGATATATACATTTACTTTGCATAAAAAGCCTCCTTCCCTGCACTTTTAATTTAGACACTTTAATTTTGTCCCTCATCAAAATATTCAAAACATCAGTGAAATGCATTTAGTTTCCTCATTAAACTCCAAAAATAATGTAAAACTTGATTAAAGTAAGGTTAATGGTTGTTATGTATCTTGCATCTGCCATGCAGGTAAAGCCTGAAATTCTTCAAACTGATCTTATTTTGTTCTTTCTTTTTGTATACAATTGGCCATAAATGCTAACTTGTTTTCATCAGCGAGCCTGCATTACATTTATGTGTACTAGATGATTGCCAAAGAGCTGCTGTTTGCTGCAATGCGTTATGAATTAATGCTGCACTTTGGCTCCAATCCCCTCGAGGAAAGATTGTAATCAAATATGAATTTCACCCTTGTTTTTCTGCTATGGGCAGGTTACAAGAAGTGATCTGGTAATTATCAGCTGATAGGGGCGCAGACTGGAGCGGTTCAACACGCTCATCAAGGGACAAGCGTCAGTTGGTCATTGTGCCAGAAATACAAGCACATTTAAAGGTGTAGTCAGCGATTCTGAAGAAGGCTTGTTGTTAAAAACAACTTTTTGTCAAAATCAGTGAATATTATAAATATATATAATAAAACTATTCTGTGTTACAGTAATACACAGCCTCGGCTCTGTAAAAGGGCATGTTGCTAGCTATGGTGGGACCCTTTGTTTGGATAACCTTTGTCATTTTTCAGGGCACAAAGTATGGATAGGTATTGGATCATGAGGATATATTCACTGATTTTGACAGAAAGCGTTCTCCGGAATCGCTGACAACTCCGCCATAATAACAAACTGCCAAAGTTGCATTCGCGCATGTGTACTTGTATGTGTGTGTGAGTGAACAATGCTTGGGGTAGGGTTGTGTGTATGGTGCTACTGTTGGTAATGGACACATAGGAAGGCCTGTTTGAGCGGGGGAAGAGGGGGGGGGGGCTGGTCGAGCGGACCCAGCTGCAGGTAGCTGGAGACTGATCCGCTCTGATTGACAGTGATGGCTGATAAGATGCTTGTGGTGAAGGGAACGCGAGCACAGAGCTGCAGGCAAAGATAAGGGCCCAAGATTAGCACCCTGCCACGTCACACACTGAACACACACACACACACACACACACACACACACACACACACACACACACACACACACACACACACACACACACACACACACACACGCGCGTCACACAGAGAGGCAAGAGTCCGGCCGAGGGGGGAAGATTGAGATGTTGACGCACTAAGGTATTGGCTACAGTGAACACAATGGGCAACTGAGCTGTATGTATTTAGTGTCTGAATGAAGAGAGACTGTGTGTGTGTGAGTGTGAGTGTGGAGATGTGTTTGTGTGTATGTCTATGTGTGTTGGAGAGTTTGTGTGTGTGTATGTGTATGTGTGTGAGTGTTCAACCGACCATGTCCCAGGTAGCATGATGCACACACACACACACACACACACACATACACACACACACACACACACCCTGTTGAGTTGAAGGCAGCGCGGCTGGGGTGCAGCTCGGAGGAGGAGGGCAACTAATCAGCTCGTAATCCAAGCGGCTGCCGTTTCCAGGGCAACGATGCTGCACACTCATGTGTGGCAAACAGATACTCTCTCTCTCTCTCTCTCTCTCTCTCTCTCTCTCTCTATCCCTCTCTTTTATTTTTTTCACCCCCACCTCTTATTTGTTCCCATTTTGCTTCCTCTCATCCCGTTTCTCTTTGTAAATATTCCGATATTGCACACTGCACCTTTAATGTGAGACACTGCAGCTGAACAGGGAAACATGTCTGACTTATACTGTAGATGTCATCATGGAACTCTGCCAGTTGATAACTTAAATTAAAACAATTCATTTGGTATTACCTTTTTTTTAAGACATTTTTGAATAATTATGTCAATTTGACAATATCTAATTAATTTTGTGTACATTTATAATTTTGAAAATCAAAAATTTAGATGTTTGATAAAGCCAACGTTAAAATCGTTACTTCGTGTTTTACAACATAAGAGTCCAAAGTTTTTCGAGAACGGCCCTTTTTTCTCCCTGCTACCTAACCCATCAAGATAGACGCGTGTATCTCTATCCTCCAATTGTATTTCTCCTCAACCCTGTCAACATCGTTATGCCTATCTATTCTTCCTTCCACCGCTGTCAACACACTCCTCTGCTTTGCGTCGGCTGTCCACTTTTTAATTTCCTTTTTCTCTGCCCCCTCTTTTTTGTATTCTCTATCTCTTTCTCCTGTAAACACTCTTCTACCCCCCCGCCCCCCCACACACACACACCACACACACACACACACACACACACACACACACACACACACACACACACACACACACACGCTCATGCCAGGGGGTCCAAGGTTGGTGTATTTGCGCAGTGAGATGTTGGAGGCCTTGATGATCACTCTCTAGGAGATGATTATGTGGTCAGGGCCCTACAGCCTCCTTCCTGCCCCGCACTGCTGGAGCTCTGTGCTTCCATGTGTCTCTGTGTGTGTGTGTGTGTTTGTGTGTTTGTGTGTGTGTGTGTGTGTGCGTATGTGTGTGTGTGCGTCTGTGTGTGGGAGTGCACACCATGTTGATATAAGATAATTTGCTTGTTTATGTATGTACTGTGTGTGTGTGTGTGTGTGTGTGTGTGTGTGTGTGTGTGTGTGTATGTGTGTGTGTACATTTGTGGATGCATGTAGGTCGTTCTCTCATTAATCCATTAATATAAGCTGCTAATAAATATGCATGTAACTACTGTTGTTTTACTCACCATTACAATACAACACACACACACACACACACACACACACACACACACACACACACACACACACACACACACACACACACACACACACACACACACACACACACACACACACACACACACACACACACCTCTCTTGCATACCGACTCTTTAAAGAACCCATGCATATTTAATGTATTAAGCACGTTTCATTTCGTAGTTTGAGGATGTAAAATATTGATGAAAGGTGCTCATTTTGTTCATATCATTTTCCGAATAGGGTTTTTGCTACCAAGAACAAATCCCAGTCGTATGTGTGTGTGAGCTACTGAGTGTGTGTGTGTGTGTGTGTGAGAGAGAGAAAGAGAGAGAGTGTGTGTAGTATGTGTATGTGTGAGTGTGTGTGCAGCCTCTTTCTCTTTTTCTCTTTGTCTAAGTCTGTGCCGGTCACATGTCTTTCCCTCTCCCCGTCTGTCTGCCTGAGCTGAGCGCTGCTGTAAATAACACAGAACTGCAAACAAACAACAAACTGTGCCAGTCTCTATATAGCCATGTTTGCTGCCGTATACTCCTTACACTTTCATCCTTTTTTTATCCTTCTTCTGACCTCCTCATATCCCATTTTTTTCAAATCTCCCCTTTAAACTACCCGAGCCCCACCCTGAAAGCAGACACAGATGCCCCAAAAACGCATGGCATTTTGGCAATAGCAGGTACATATATATACAGTTTCCCCCAAAAGTATTGGAACAGTGAGACCAATTATTTTATTTTTGCTGTAGACTGGAAACAATTGGGTTTGACACCAACATATGCATATGAGACAATAGATCAACATTTATAAATAAAGGAATTAGCCTCACTGATCCAATACTTTTGGAGGGCACTGTTTATATATTATTGTTCTACTAGCCTAACCTCTGTCTGATTACTCTGGTGTAAATGTGAAAGAAGAAGTGCCGGTCATGGTGTTCCAGTCAGACCAAATCACCCCACTGTCTCTCTCACTCACTGCACTCACATTTTTTTTTGTCGTTTTTTTGTTTTTTTACCTAGAAGCACAAGCAAAAAGGTTGGGCTGCTGCTGCTGCTGCTGCTAGAGCATCCATGCCACAGAGAGAGAGAGAGAGAGAGAGAGAGAGAGAGAGAGAGAGAGAGAGAGAGAGAGAGAGAGAGAGAGAGAGAGAGAGAGAGAGAGAGAGAGAGAGAGAGGACAAGGTGTGCTTTCATAAAAAAAATGGTGGACATGAAAGGAGCTTGATAAATGACGGGCTATTTGGCCCCCCTAATTGCAGCCCTTTAAAAATGTCTCGGTGATGATTTGAGCCAAGCTTTTCTCACTGTGAAGTTACACCCAGATCAAAGTGAGGAGTGAGAGAGAGAGAGAGAGAGCGTGTGAGAGAAAGAGAGAGAGAGAGAGAGAGAGACAGAGAGAGAGACAGAGAGAGAGATGAGATTAAAACGCACTAACTGGCTGCGTCTTTTAACTGCATGTCTCCGGCGCATGACCCCACGTGGCCCGCCCGACCGTATTCCAGCACCTCACAGCCAAATAAATCAAAGTGTCTAAACACACACACACACACACACACACACACACACACACACACACACACGGAGAAAAGCCGTCTTATCGGGAGCTATATACGCTAGTTCCTGGGATCCCGTTGCAGTTAATCATCATCCCTCAACCTCTGCCTCATTATGGTTCTCTTTCTAGCTCTGAATAAACTTAGAGGGGTTGGTAGTTAAGAGAGAAAAAAGTGAGTTTGAAGATCATAAGCAGCACATAAAGATTTTCTTAAAGGCAGTTAAAAGGAAGGGCATGCCACTGACGAACATATGCACTACAAGTCAAGGCAATGGATATTAGAGGTCACCTATTATGCAATATGAACTTTTTCATGGTTTTTCATCATTAATATGGGTTTACTAATGACTCCTAAAGTATTAGAAAAAACAACCGCTCTCTATCTTTCTCCACCTTTCTGAAAACCTGTATTCAATAACCCTTGTCAGATTCCTCTCCCCTATGATGTCATAAGGGGAGTACCCATGCACCCTCAATACCAACCTAACTTAGCACTACCTCCACCTGTGATAAGCCACACACCCAGAATAGTCAGATTGGGGGCGACTGTGGCTCAGTTGGTAGAGCGGGTCGGCCGATGATCAAAGGGTTGGAGGTTCGATCCCCGCCCTGCCACCTGTGTCATAGTTGTTGTGTCCTTGGGCAAGACACTTCACCCACCTTGACTCGTGTGAATGTCGATAGTTAGCCTGCTATCGGTGTGTGAATGGTAACGTGGGAAATTAAAACAGGTCACCCTTGCAAAAGAGTCTTCGGTCTCAATGGGATATACCTGTATAAATAAAGGTTAAAAAAAAAAAAGATTCAAAACAGACAGGTAGATTCAGGGCCGATCAGAGCAGACTGGGCTTGTTGGAAGGCGGGGCTTAAAGAGACAGGCTCTTAAACGGAGCATTTCAGACAGAGGCTGAATAAAGTAGACTCAGAAAAGGCACTGTGAGTAATATTCAGGAACCTATTTTTAGGACACTACACCGTGATAACAGTTTGTAGTAAAAACCCAAACTAGAATTTTGAACCTGAACATTAGCATAATATGTGATTAAGACAGACGACAGTCAAACAAAGGGAGTGACATTGGTATATTACAGCTAGTGAGGGGTGAGAAGGTGTCTGTCTGTGGAGTGAGTGAGTGTGTGTGTGTGTGTGTGTGTGTGTGTGTGTGTGTGTGTGTGTGTGTGTGTGTGTGTGTGTGTGTGTGTGTGAGTGGAGGTGAGGGCTGATAGAGATAAATTGGGTTGGATCATAGGAGGCTATTAGGATGACAGAGGGGGGCACAGAGGGGGGAGAGAGGTACTGGTCTCTGCACGCCATCCCCTGAGCCGACCCGGGACGCCATGTTTGATCTTTAGCCTGTGAACCTAGAGTCTGAGGTCACCGCGGCAACACACTCATTAGACCTGATGGGAGCACTGTACCACGACAGACCAGTGCAATCTTTACTACATTCATCCATCTCTCAAAACACACGTATAATCACTTTGCTCACTCACTCACTCACTCACTCACTCACTCACTCACTCACTCACTCACTCACTCACTCACTCACTCACTCACTCACTCACTCACTCACTCACTCACTCACTCACTCACTCACTCACTCACTCACTCACTCACTCACTCACTCACTCACTCACTCACTCACTCACTCACTCACACCTCCCTCTCGTGCCCCAAATGTCTCATCTCTTCGTCACCAAATTATTTGTGTGTGTGCGCGCACGTGCACTCACTGACACATACAGTACACATACTAAACACTTACTCATCACACACTGCCTTTTCTTTGTGGTATTGGCTGATACATACAAACACTGTCTGTACATAATCAATAGCTGGGTGAGAGCCAGAGATCTCCAGGAAATATGAGCCTCAGGATTGATAAAGTGTACAAAAAGTAAAAAAGCACTCGCTAATGGACGGCAGAAGGCTTGTAGGAACAAATAAATACAAGGCTCTGAAATGCGCCCGTCGGATTAATAGCATTCTGTTGTCCAAAAAGCTTCATTTGCCACAGCTCTCACTTAAATACACCCATAAAAAAACTAAACTGCAATGTTTAATCAATATGGCCTGCCACCTGGAAATGACGATAACTCTTCTCAGACCAAAATAGGTTTTTAGGAGTCTAGGGAGTTTGATAAGGGCTAGAGATAGGGATGTGTGCTGAAGCTAAACTCACACACACACTGCTTGCTTAGCTTTCCCCCCTCTCTCCCTTCTACAGTAAGGAAGCAGGGATTTTATTACCATGCAAATGACAACCCACGGTGCATGCCAAGGAGTTAATTACATGCCAACCTATCAGACGAGTTGCATGACAAAATAGATTTTGGCATTGGCATATTTGGGTGAAATCGGGAGAAAAATATGACTGCGCTCCAATAGCCACACTTGCCTGCTATTTAGTATGATAGAAAAATATTTAAGGATGTCCCCATTATTGCGGTCAGATGCAGTATGCTTAAACATACCCGGATGCCCTACTACATTCAGTGGGTTAGGGTTATTTTTTAGTGCGATTCTGACCCACAATCCAGTGTGCATCGGAAGTTATGCCACATCGAGAGAGAGAGACAGAGAGAGAGACAGAGAGAGAGAAAAAGAGAGAGGGAGAGGGAGACAGAAAAAAGAGAGAGAGAGGGAGAGAGAGTGAGAGAGAAACAGAGAGAGATAGAGAAAAGAGAGAGAGAGAGGTGTTTGCACTGTTGCTTCCTCGATTGAGAATATTCCAGTAATGGTCACAGACAGACATTTAGAGTTTGTCTGGACACACACGCATGCACGCACACACACGCACACAAACGCACACACACACACACACAGACACACACACACACACACACACACACACACACACACACACACACACACACCCTTTCACAGAAGAATAAACATCAGACAGGTTAGCCTGCGTATTTTTTTATTGCCGACAGTATTGCAAAGAAAGACAATAAGTATATGGTCTGTGTTTTATTGCCTCCGTTGCCTCTGTCTCACCTCACCGGAGCTCAGCCCAGCACCAAGCAGGAAAATATCCCAAACTGTTTATATTACAGCACTCCTTCTGCTGAACATTGCTTATTGAAAAACCGGCGAAAACACACGAGGGCTGTCAATATAACAAGACAATATTCACACACACCCTGGGCACTCGGCATACAACACAGACACAGACACGGTGGTATCGGCCTCCCAGTGCAAACAATAACTTCATTGCTATTGTGCAAATTTAAAAAAATAAAAATACTTTAGAACCGCAGTAGAAGAAAAGGAAGAGGGGGAATATAAAGCATACTGTATACTTCTCTTACGGGAAGAGCAAGAGAATGTCCTATAAATCCTGATGGTGACAGCCGTGTAAATATTTATGTTCACAAAAAGCCAGACTGCGACTAACAGCAGAGGACATTGTGACTAGGGGGACTGGGAGAACGTAGCCCTATATACACTCTGTTCAGCGGCACGTTAACTCAATATTCATCTCCCGCTCCCTCGCTCTATTTCTCCCTGCATGGACCACACACACACGCACACACACACACACACACACACATACATGTATATTCATTGCTGACCTCTGACTGTCTCAACCGTGGAAGCAGCGCTGCCCTTAAGGCTGGCGTGAGGCACCGTGAAGCCTTGAGTGCATATAGAGGGCTCTGTAAAAAGGGCTCTGTCTGTGTGTGTGTGTGTGTGTGTGTGTGTGTGTGTGTGTGTGTGTGTCGCTAAGAATGATGAGAGGTCACGAATGCAGATGCAAGTGCGAGCTGTCTGAAGCGGCTGTTTGTATCTTTGTTGGCACAACTGTAGTTCTGCCAGCTTTATTTATGGAGCAAGTATATTGAGTGTTTGTGTGTGTGTGTGTGTGTGTGTGTGTGTGTGTGTGTGTGTGTGTGTGTGTGTGTGTGTGTGTGGGGAGGGGGCGGGGGGGTCAACATAAGAAAGGACATGACTAGTAGGTTGCTATAGGGAGGCTGCAGGGTGGCGTGTGGTGTATCTTGGGTTAATGTAAATGTACAGAAGCTATGGTGGCCTTCAAGGACAAGAAGATAGTAGAAGATAGTGAAATATGGCGTCATCCACCACTGCCTCTTTTCACGATATTAAGTGATGAGGTGAAGATGTATTTAGTTATTTATTCTACAGTACTTCTTCTTTGAATTCCAACAGGTGCATTTCCCCAGGACGCCCACAAGCTGCATGCTTCAAATGATGGCAGTGTTAGTTGTTCGGCGATGCCACCACTTTGGTCCAGAATAGAATATCTCAACAAACATTATAATTGCTGTGCAATAAAGTACAGACATGTATGGTCCCCAGAGAAGGAATTCTTCTAACGTTAATACTCCCTGACTTTTCCTCTATCACCACCAGTAAATTAACATTTTCCTGTTTTAGTAAAATGCCTTAACTATTGAATGGGTTGCCAGGTCATATTGTACAGGATGCATCCTACGTACTTTCGTGATCCTTTTAGATTTTTCAAGTGAGAACATTGGGATAAAACTTAAATTTGTCCTTTACTTGTTTTTTACCAAAACACCTGCACATCTGCTTTGTGTTAAGCACTAATTAGAACATTTGTGAAAAAAACCTTAATTGGGTCTTTCATCGAAGAAGCAGAAAACTGAAACTAGCCGTCTGAAGAAGTAAACTCAACTCAATACGTGTGTCCCCATGCTTCTTCTTCACTAAGGAAGGAATTTGGATAATGACGTGTGTATAGTTAGTGATGGCATAATGTGTGTGTGTGTGTGTGTGTGTGTGTGTGTGTGTGTGTGTGTGTGTGTGTGTGTGTGTGTGTGTTGTGTATGTGTGTGTTTGTGGGAGATGAGGGCGACTGTTGCGGCCGTTGGGAGACATGGGGTCTAACAAGGATATATGGCTCTTTCAAGATCCATCTGCAGATATTTTTCTACCGTCATTCACTCCTTCACACATGCGCACACACACACACACACACACACACACACACACACACACACACACACACACACACACACACACACACACACACAACACACACACCTTCCAACAACCCCCCCCCTCCCCCCGCCTCCTCTTGTGCCATTACATCCACTATTACAGCATTCTCCCAGAGCTGACAAATCAAGAGGCGTGCTTGGAATTGTGAGCTGCAGTGGCCCCATCCTCGTCTTAGCTCCTGTAATGGAGGTAAAAAACCTTTATCAGTCTTTTCTATGCTGCCCGGGTCCCTATCTCTTGCCTTACCGCGGGGTTATTTAGATCCACCTTGCCTTCAAATATTAAAGCACATTGAAAAAAAGTCTCATTGCCATCTCATTTCCTTCGCCAGCTGATTAATTAGCTGATAATTTTCATTTAGGGAAGGTGAATGTATGTAATAGATGAGCTCAGTCCTTAGGTAGCCTTTAGGTCTAAGTGCATGAGGGTTATACAGATACTGTGAGAGAAAAAAACCTTAACAGTATTTTATTGGAGGGTTTTTAAGCTAAACCTTATTGAGTATTGGAAAATATTTCACAGACGACCCTGCTTCCTTTTGTGACTAACAGTAGTTTTACATGTTGTAACAAGACAGGTCATCCTTATTTTTAGATCGTCTGAGTTTTCCTCCATTTACATATGTCGGTGCAGCATATAATATGGCTTTGTGCGGTACTGGATGTGTTATATTGTTCAACAGAGGCATTCCTCATAAGGAATAAACAAATCAATGATTTACAGGCAAAATACAGGTCAAATGATTGTAGTCCCCATACATGCACTCCATTACATTCAGGGCTTGTGTGTAGGAGTAGAAATATACAGTCTGTGTTTATGTTCAGTTTGCAGTTTTGTCGTGCTACTATTTGTTGCATTGAAACATCTGTACATTACAAAATTCTCGATGTGTGGCAAGATTTTAAGTACCACACAGGTGTGTAGATGAAGCCAAATCTTTATATAGTTTTTTTTAAATCATCAGATTCGTGAAAATCCTAAGCAGTAGTTTTTGACATATCTCTTTAGCTAGTTTTTTTACCTTGTGTAATTGTTTAAGATAGACATGAACAACACTTGACAGTTGATCCTGCTGTCTCTCATTTTAACCCACAGAGTTAAATAGGAAAATTACAGCACAGCGCAAACTGTTTTAGTCATACATGACAGCCGTTGAGTGGGTATTTAAAGGCAATTTTGACAGGTCAGACACTTGCCAATTTAATCAAATATTATGTTGTTTCCGACGCAGCATGGACTGATTTGAAAAAGTTATACAAGAGCTTCAGTCTTATAGTGTATATGTCCGTGCATACATTTTTTTCTTTGCACGGTGAAAGTTAAGTAAAGCTCATTTCCCAATTTAAAATTTTTATTCAAAATAGCTGTTTTTATGCACCTTCATATCCCCATGCCAAAACACCTCTGCAAAAACATGAGTTGACAGACTATTACCATCTAAATAGAAATTAAATTGACTGCAACACTGACGGCAAATTGGAAAAACTGATTACTTGACCCAGCTTGCATAGCCATTATAGCCCAAATAGATTTTTTTTTAATTTTTTTTAGAAGTTAAACTGTGCCTGTTATGCTCAATGCTCTTAGATATTGGAGGATAAAGTTTGTGATAATACTCACTTTTGTCAGCATGATTACAATAATCAATAAAGTTAATATGTTTGATTTGAAATGTAGTAAATAAATGCAACAGATTCAGAAGCAGACAAGAAAATACACAATGTGGTTAAGCTATCGGGATGTGGTCGATTGATTTTGTATTAGTCACTTCCACAGTACACACAGAAACTCAATGGTGTATACTACACAACATTACACAAATGCGATGCATCCTTTTTCGAAAGGTATTTTTTAACAAGCCTAATAGCACTTGGGAAAAGATAGGATTGTATGAAAGGTCTGTACTTGTTTACCTGTTCACTTGATAACGCTGAAAAAAATGTCATCAAATTACATTTCACAGTCTGCGCATAAACCTCAACTAATCCAAATATTGAGCCGACGAACGCATTTTTAATTATAAACACTGGGATCACAGAACCGAACTAGTCTGATTCAGGTGAAAGGTAAAAAAAAAAAATCTGAATCGTTGCAACATCAAACGGTGTCGTTTAAATACATAAACAGTAAGACAGGTTGATTTGCATATAGTGTGCAAAACACAATCTCTCTCTCTCTCTCTTTAACTGGTTGAGGAGACCCATTACTCATAATAATGCAAGTTAGCATATTGTATCAGACAAAAACAATGCAATCCGATTAAAAAAAAATTATGACAGCGTTGTTTATTTTGGAGGACTAAGACATTAGACCAATTTATACAGCTCAATTACTGTATGACTTGAGACCAAAACTGTGTGTATTTCAGATGAGTAGTATCTCCCATGGGATTAAAGGTGGAGTCAGTGATTGTGTACAGTGGGAAAAAAATAAATTATACACAGCCTAATCTCTGTAAACTGGTATGTAAAAAGGTATACAGAGGTGGCTCAACGTAGCCTACAACATGCCCGTTTACAGAGCCTAGGCTGTGTATTAACACTGTTTCTTTTAGAACACACAGAGTACGTACAGGTATTCACTGATTTTGTCAAAAAGTTATATTGACAACAAGCGTTCCCCAGTGTTGCTGACTCCACCTTTAATTTGTGATTTTGAGTTCCTTTAACATGTAGTGTCTGTCTCACTAAAACACTAGGCCTACATGTATTTTTTCCCCAATTATATAAAAGAGAATATGCAAAATGCATGCAGTTATAATGATAAGTCAGAAGTTATTCTGTGATCTGCCCGTACATTCATTTTCACATGCACTATTGTTCATCTTAGCCCCACTGCAGTAATACAAGCACATTTCTATCCATACAGCTGCAACCCCTTCGCCCTTATATAGTCGGCTGATGTAATTGTCACCAAAGGGCTCTGGGTGCTAAAATGTGACAGGCTTGCATGTTATGTCAACCTCTTCTTGCGTCCACAACTCTACAGTCTTTTCGTCTTTTCTCACTTTTCATGAAGAACGTCTAATTCACCCTTTTCTGCGTGTCAACTCAGCCTGAAATTTCCTTTGTTCCACTCCTCTCTCCTCCTCTCAAACAATCCCCACTTTTTTCCTCCATCTCGGAAAGTTTGAATAAGAGTTAGACAGGAGAATAATAGCAGTTTTTGGGGGTATTTTGTGCTAATGTCAGCATGGGTGAAGCTAGCACGCCTTGACTGGTGTTACAGTGTTGAGCCTATAGTCCACACACACACACACACGCACACACACCCACCCTCCCACCCACACACACGCACGCACGCATGCGAGCATGCACGCACGCACTCACACACACACACACATTAGCACAAATGAGCACACACACACACACACACACACACACACACACACAACCGATGATGGCTCCATCTGATTTGACTTGGGAATATAATGGAGGACAAAGCAGACAACAATAGCACATAGGGCTGTCCTGGGGTCTTTCACAGATGCCAGGTTGAATCAAACAATATCAGCACGCAAAATGAAACACCCACCGCACAATAATGTTATATTTGTCAAGCACATTATGCAGTTCCACACGCAAATACACACAGCCCTTTTCAAGCCCCTAAGCTTTCTTGCGACCCTTATACAGTTTTCTTTCCTGGTATACTGGTGATAAAGCATTTCCGCTCTGCCCAGCCCCTAACCTAACCTCCTGCTATGTGTGTCTTTCTGCTCCAAAAAACCCCTAGCCCCTGCTGGTTAAAAACACATCTATTGATCCCCGTAGCTACACCCAGGACAAAGATGTTCTCTTCCCTAACCCTGAGTCGAGGACAAAGTAGATTATTTTTTGCCGTGTTTTGTCCCACAGAGTTATGTTGTCAGTTTATGAGTGTGAGTGAGTGAGTGTGTGTGTGTGTGTGTGTGTGTGTGTGTGTGTGTGTGTGTGTGTGTGTGTGTGTGTGTGTGTGTGTGTGTGTGTTTGTGTTTGTTTTCAGTGCACACACATCATGGACAGGTAGCGGATCATGAGCGTGATTTTGACAAGTGTTCTTCTCAATCGCTGACTCCACCTTTAATTACTGCTGTTAGTCTCAGGTTTCCTCTGTGTTTGTTTGTTTGTTTGTTTGTGAGAGAGAGAGAGAGAGAGAGAGCGAGAGAGAGAGAGAGAGAGAGAGAGAGAGAGAGAGAGAGACTGTGTGCGTGTCTGGATTATAGCCTATAGGTGCGACTCATTTCTTTTTCCTGAATGCGTATGTTTGCTCACGTACGTCTGCGTATGAGACGTGTGTGTGCGTTTATGATGTAATAACACGACCGCGTCAAGGCCCCTAAAAGTCAGATTGCAATTAAAAGACGCTGCGAGTGACGGTGTTGAATGGCACTTAAGAAAGCCCGGAGCGCAGCTGGCCGGAGCCATTTCTGTCAGAGCGGCCGCTGACGACTCCCAATTCTCTCAACCAATTACCTGAGCTCTCGTCAACACAGTGGGGCCACTCCTCTTTTCCTGGACCAATCAGGGACGAGAGAGAGCCTGAGGTTAGACACTGTGGAAAATGGATACAAAGTCAATGGCTGAACTGTGTTGTAGGTAGTATTGAAATGTAAACCAAAAGAATGTACAAATAACAGGTATAGGATGAGAGATTACTACCATAGCTCAAAATAATACTACAACAAATATATAAAAAGCAGGATATATAATACAAATGTGTAGAATGGGAACTTAAAATATATTATAACTTGATGCTAAAGGTAGAATAATAACTAGAGATATAACTAGAACCCACAATTATACATTAGGACAAATTAAACAGCAGTGAAAGAAAAACACAAGCTGACATACACACAGCTTTTAGATTGCCGTGGTGTAGACACAATAAAGTCAAATACTTATTTCCTCTGCGGTCCATAATGTGTTTTACAAGTCTAGACAGTACAAGAGGTCAGACAGCATCAACAACCATAGCACATCATTAATGGCCATTAAACATCATTCATTCATATAACTACAGCAGAAAACCAACTATATTTCTGGTTGTCAAATTACAAAAAAAACTCTCCCTACTTTTTTTCATAAATGCCAGACTAATGGTAAGATGTTCACAATACATTGCATACCAGAGTGTCTGTGTTGTGATGGAAATAGCTGGTTTCTGACTATTTCATATAATGCATGATTGATAGAGCCAGGCCCTGATAAATGCTTTGTTCTGATTGGGCAACCACGGCAATCAACTTACAATTAGTTCTCGATAATGCACGCTGTTAAGGATAATTCACCTTTGCTATGGACCTAAGGACATTGTTGTCCAGCATTCAGTTTTATATAGAGGTGGTATTGAATTGAATATATAAATAACTGAGACTTAGAGAGCCCATGGCAAGTTGTCAGATAAATATAGAGCATCCCCCATCATCTCCAACTCCCTTATAATACATATAGAATACAGCCACCCTCTATCCAGCATGTACAGTGCATGTGTGTGTATAGCACTCGCATGTACACACACACACTGTCATGCAAATCTTGAAACATTGAGAGGGTTATTTCCACATTCATTATATCTAGGGCATCCATTTTTATTGGAGGTCTGGAATTAAAAACTTCATCCTACTGGCGAAGAGGGTTTTTTTCCCGTGAGTGGCAATAATTGAGGGGAATATTGCCTTGCCTGTCTCCAAGAGCGAGCCACGTTTTTTTATTTATTTTTTATTTAATTTTTTTTACGTGAGGGGCCCGGAAAGTCATTTCATTTTTCTGCCCATTACTTTTCCCTTCTTCTTCATTTTTTTTCTTCTCCGTATTACATTTTATTTTTTATTTATTTTTCTCAATTTTTTTTCGGGAATCAAAGTGATGTTGGGCTGGTGCTTTGTGACTATAGGCGGATAGAGATGTGTGTTGTGTGTGTGTGTGTGTGTGTGTGTGTGTGTGTGTGTGTGTGTGGTGGGGCATGGGGTGAAATGGGATGGAGGAAAAGCACGGATAGATGAGTAGGACTGATGTGACCGAGGGAATTACCTGAACGAGAGATGGGGAACGAGTGAGAATGGGGGACATTGATGGGAGTGAGTGGGTGCCGCCATCAGAAGAAGATGGGATAGAGAGGGATATCTATGTCAAGAGTTATGTGTGTGTGTGTGCGCGTGTGTGTGTGTGTGTGTGTGTGTGTGTGTGTGTGTGTGTGTGGGTGTGTGTGTGTATGTCTGTTGGTTTGTGTGACATGGGGGACAAATGAATACGCACTGAAACTAGCCGCCCATTTTTGAGTGGCCATTTTTGATTAGCTAAATGCTATATGAATATTTACTGTATATAAATGGTTCCTAGTTCACATACCTGACATTCTGTGTGTTGTTTATTGAACATCTGAAGTGAAATCTGTGTTGTATCGCTCATAGTACATTATTGATTTTCATAACATCTTTGTGGAGCAAGTGGAAAGGTGTGTTCCCCTAATAAATAAATACATTATAACATGTTTGGTCATAAATGTCCCAAAAAGTACAAAAGACCCATACACTGTAGTTGTGTGTGGTGTTGCTCACCCCATCTCATCCCAGCCAACATGTGCCACCTTGCTCTCACCACTCCGCCCACCCCCCACCACACACACACACCCATCCCATCCCATCCCGTGCTCACTCCCCCACTGTTTACGTTGACAGTAATTTGACAGGCCCTGGCGGTTGACAGACTTGAAGCCGGCAGGGTAAGCGAGTGTCGGGGCTGGTGTTGTCGGGCAGCTGCTCTGACTGACTGAGGAGCAGTGGAGATCGGGGGAGAGCAGGGACCGGACAGGGGGATTGATGGGAGAGCTGTCGCTATACGCTGAAACGATTGGGAGTGGGGTAGACAGCATTTGATAAGCCCATATTGGGGGGGGGGGGGGGGGGGGGGGGTCTGGGTTGGGTTGGTTTGGTGGTGGTTGGGGGGTTTGCAGTGCAAGCTAAGCAAGACGAATAATAATGCTGCATTCACATGTAATCCGGCAAACGGTAGAAGGCAAACCAAATGTCATTGAAGTGGATGAGAGCAGGACAGTACAATTTGTGTTTTTGGCCATTCCATTTGAATGCAGACGTGCAAACTATGTGATTGCTTGTATGCAGTCTCACACAGATAGGACTGAAACACTACACATAGCTTGGCCTTCACGTACATACTTTCCCCATCAGTCATGAAACTGCACAGGCCTACCACAGTAAGAGATATTTTATTCTTTATACGTTTACCTTGTACAGTTCTGACCACATATTTGACCACAGGCTGGAGTGAGTAGATACTGTCTAGCCAGGCATAACACACCAGTCAACCTCACTATTGCACCATGGAAATACAGAATGAAAAAGTGGACTGTCTCAGCAACCGTGTGGGCTTGTATCAGCTAAGCCGTGTTAGTCACCCCCAGTTAAGACTGGTTATCTGGAGAACAAATACATCAATTAAAATGTAGATTATAACCAACATGAATTTATACATGAGATGGAACAGAGATAAATAAAAAAATCAGTTGTTTGATAAGAGTTGAAAAGGCAAAGCTAGGAAAAGCAGAATGTGCCAGCTGGACAAAGTGCTATAGGGAGTCCCCCTGAAGGGTTCGCACATACTTACGTAACCCGTCGAGAGATAGCCATGTGGACACACACACACACACACACACACACACACACACACACACACACATATACTGTATATATAAAAACAAACAAACAGCCATACAGGACACAGCGGATAAGCTGTGGGGTCCAAGCATTACTCACACACATCCATGCAGACTCACACTAGTAGTATACACAACGCAGCAGATGCCAACCTGGCTGGACTTCACGAGTGGACAAACAAACCAAACACACATATACACACACATTACACATACATACACCGATAGACAAACACACACAGACAAACACACACAGACACACACACACACACACACACACACACACACACACACACACACACACACACACTCGAGCACTCTCTTGGCAACCTCAGCAACCCAGAGGAAATCAGCATTATTTAGGATTAAAACAAAAGGGGCCTAAAGCTTTGACGTGATGTGCATGTTTTCTCCTTCTCCCTAATCTGTTTTTCTTTCTCTGGCAGTCTGACGTTCTTTATGGCTTCTCTCTCTCTCTCTCTCTCTCTCTCTCTCTCCAAAGTTCAGTTCTATAAAAACTAATACGTTGTAAAACATTAAATAAAGATTTTAACTCTGGCTATCCAACATCTATATTTTAGTTTTTTTAAAGATATGCACAACGTGCACGCACATTAAAATTTCTGAAATAAATGGTAATACAAAAAAATGATTGGTTAAATGCGAGTAACCGACTGGCAATGTTTCCCGATCATATCCATAAGTAAATCATTTTACCCTATTCACCTGCAGTGTCTCGACTTAATCACAATTCATACATCTACGGCTTGTGAAACTCACTCAGAACTTAACAACGTTAGCTTTCATTTCAAATGAGGAAGAGAAACACCAACCATAGACGTTACGTAGTTTTTTTTTTTATCCCCCATCAGCAATAACCTAGCAGTGCTGTACCTGTGGACACATCAGAGGGCTTTATGGGATCTTTATTTCCTGATTGCACCCTTGTGAGCTGACAACGGCATAAATCTCGCTGGTGCTTTAAGCTGCAGCATATGCAGCTATGAAATGTTCAGGCAGGTTGTTACAGACAGGGAAAAGGAGAGAGAGGGGAAAATATTTCCTACGTCAGTCTGGCCTATGTGCTTCTCCAGAGAATCTCCTCCAGGCTTATACACTGTAAGAAATGTCCAGACACAATGCTATTGAATTTGATCATTTAAAGGTGGAGTCAGCGATTCTGGAGAATGCTTTCTCGTTGAAATCACTTTTTGTCATGTTGCTATAGCTACAGTGGTTGTTAACAACAATTTGTTAACATACCCTTTGTTTACCTACCAGTTTACAGAGCCTAGGTCATATTTGTTCATCGCACAAACAGTTTTGGACAAGTAGTGGATCATGAGGAGATATTCCCCGATTTTGACGAAAAAGTTATTTGGACAACAAGTGTTCTTCAGAATCGCTGACTCTACCTTTAACTCTCATTGTTGTTTTATTGAGACAACATTGGATTGTGGGCGGATATAACTTTAACACACACAGTCACTTCAATAGGTTCAGGGAATTTTATAATGTCAAAAAATGACAGGCTGACAGTCATCAAAGTGATTATTACATTGGAATTAAGTCAAATCGTTTCCATGCCCTGGCAGGTCATCAACAGTTATTATTACCTTGGAATTCATTCAAATATTTCTTTCAGTCGTTGAATAATCATTTTCTTTTAGAAAATGTAAAAAGGTCCTGAAAGGTTATTTAATGTATTCACAA
>NC_137230.1:32047051-32069551 GCF_949987685.1 Ammodytes marinus
ATGCTGCATCTTACCACAATAATTGGGACCTCCTAAATATGCTGCTATTATACTAAATAGTAGGGGAAGTGGGGGGTATAGTGGAACACAGGGCTCGCTCGTCAAAAACATTGTGTATCTCCCTCCCATCTAGTCCCTTCCCTTAACTCTTTCAAACACCCTTTTCCTCCTCTATTTTATCATCTGTTCATCAACTCATGTCGAGATGAAGAAAATCCTCAGATGACTGCGGTACTTGCGTTGGAGGAGAGCATTCAAAAGTATGCGTGTGACTGTGTGTGTGTGTGTGTATGTGACTGTGTGTGTGTGTGTGTGTGTGTGTGTGTGTGTGTGTGTGTGTGTGTGTGTGTGTGTGTGTGTGTGTGTGTGTGTGTGTGGGTGTGTGCGTGTGCGTGGGGGTAAGGGCGGAAGAGGAAAGGATATTCGGAAGAAGGTTTTAAAGATTGAAAGGTCAGGATGGTAAATTGCCTCTCTGTACATGAGTCTCACTAGTCCTTTGACTGTAATGTGTAGGATTAATCCATTCGCCTGCCCTTTGTGGCGCACACACACACACACACACACACACACACACACACACACACACACACACACACACACACACACACACACACACACACACACACACACACACACACACACACACACACACACACACACACACACACACACACACACACACACACACACACACACACACACACACACACACACACAGCGAGGCAAGAGACGGTGTTAATATGTGAACGGGGTGATTTCTTTTGGAACAGTCTGTGAATGTTTTCCCCGCCCTTTTTAAGTGCTCTTTGAAAGGAGTATAGGCTTTTGAAAGCTGAAGCAAAGGGAGATACTGAAGCCTCTGAAAAGTTTTTCTTTAAAGGAACAAGGTGAAATGAAAGACTGTGTTAATGTCTGTACTTCATTTTTTATAAAGAAAATCCGTTTTTAAATATATAAATATATATTACTGTATATATATTTATTTTATTTTATTTGAATACCATATGTTTGACCTACGGGCGGGTTAAGGTTAGAGTTTGAAAAGGTTTTCTTTAAAGAAATAAACTGAAACGATATTTTGCATTAATGTCTGTATTTCATTGTTATATTACTGAGAAAATCAGTTTTGAAATATGGGAGTATTCTCTTTTATATGAATACCATACATATGGATGGGTCCATCTCCTTTGCAGACTCTCATATGCGCTCATATGTATGTTGAGTTCCTCTCCTCTCACTTATATGCCAAACGTCCGGGGCTGATATCTGTGGTTGGGGCTTCATTTTCATATAATTGAATCGCGGCCCTTTCCCACTGCGAGCCAGGATTTGGTTAAGCTGAGAGTCCTCCTTGACTGCTGTTACCTCTGTGCAGATTGGGTTACAGCTGTTACCACGGCAGCAGCAGCAGCAGCCTGCCAGGGCCCCGTCTCCGCGGATACCTCCCCCTAATTACTGTGTTTATTGGAAATTAAAGATATACCAGCTAATGAAACGCGGCAAACATTACCGCCGATGCAATGTCATTAATTCTAGCCCGGCTCCCCCATCTCCCATGTGGGGGCAGGAAAAGCAGGAAAGAGGTGCCTGCACACATTAGCATAAATATGAATTTTAGTCGGCTCCAAAAAGCTCTTGAATGAAGAAAAAAATAATTATAATGAAAAAGGTGTGTTTTTCGTCGTTCCTCTTTATTTTCAGGATGGGGATAAATAAATAGCTGATGGTGGACTGGGCACAGGCACAGATAATATTGTGAGCCTCTCTTGTGTGGATGTATGGGTGTCTGGCAGGCAGACAGGCAGGCAGGCAGGCAGGAGGGAGACCTAGGGGAATATAAGCCATCGGTGGGACGTACGACACAGAGCTGTTGTTCCCTTTTGTTTACCACCACCAGCTATGCCCCCAACCATATTTTCTTACAGATCCCTCTTCAAGGCAGGAGGGGGACACATAGAGAATAGAGTGCCTATATCATAAATGCCCTCAGGTCTCGCAATAGGGGGTTGTGGGGCTTGCATGGAGATGCTTCATGTTTGTTTGGGTATACTGGCGATGTTCCGGCATTTAACAACACTAGAATGATGTCTGTTGGCTTCATAGCATATTTAAACATTGCCGTTCTGTTGTTTTGTGTATACTTTGCATATGGTAATCGCTTTTTATGTTAAATTTTGCATTTTGCTGTCTCAACCCTCAACAATTGTAGTCGATTGACCATATCTGAACCATGGATACTAGCAGGAATAGCTCATTCAACCCGCTGACATGTTTTTTCTAGTTTTGGTGCTAGCATGTTTTTTTGGTGAGAGCGATGAGGGAAAATCAGACACCCCCGATATTGCAAGATCATTGGTATGTATAATTTCCCTTCTAGTTGTGTGTTGCCTGCCCACAGAACTACACACACCATCTCCCCAGGAATACCCTACACACAAACTGGCAGTGAGAGAGTCTCCTGACTGAGTCTATAAGCCACTGCTTCCTGTTCACTGTCATGCCCGTTGCCTTGTTGTCCCCTGTTAAGTCCCCGGCCCGGATCCTTTACGACAGTGTTTTAGTGCTCTATTCAATTGATGTTGATACTGCTATGGGCTCGGTCTGACTAGGCTATCGACCTTCCAGGGCATGTGCACTGCATCTCCCCTGATTTGGTGTCGGCGAGTTGCTATCTACATTAGCAGAACCTTGTTTTTTTGTGTGTTTAAATGGGGTAAACAGCACAATAATCAATGGCTGTGACATGCAGAGCGGCAGGCTGTAGATACGTTGCAAAAAAAAATACATTAAATGGTTACAGCCTCATTCTCTCCTGAATTTACTCATTTCTGCCTAGTTTTTAGTTAACAATGTTTATAGACTTTACGTTTTCTGTAGTCAAGGACAGGACATAGTGTGGAAAGAATCAACACAGCTTTAAGCATTTTTAGCTAAATTGTCAGCATGTACCCATCATGCACCATGTCTTTTTTACCATGTCTCCTTTTGCGTACTGCCTTCACCAAAAGGGACTTTCACATTGGAGTAACAGGCTTTTTAGCTGCCACCACTCCTGTCCATTTGAAGTAAAGCTTGCTCATTCATGGGTCAGCACGGGTCACTATAGCTCCCTCTCATGTAGTAATATATGTAAGACTTACACACACATCCGCACTTTGGGGAATATTAGGTATTTGGGCAAGGTTGTACTGGCAGGCAGCACATTAAAAAAGATGTCCCACTTCCCTCTCTCTCTGTGTCTCTCTGTCTCTCTCAGTTGTTTGTATGAAAACAGTCCCTGCGCTCCCCCTGTTCACGCTCTATACCTCTCTCTCTCTCTACCTAAGGGCAGCCTCATTTTTCTCTGCTCTTCCTCACATGTTTTCATTTGTGTTGTGTGCTACAAAGAGAAAGAGAATACCCAGGTTTGAAGCAAAGGAGCATCAAAGATGAGAGAAAAAAATAAAGTAGGATAGGCCTACGTTTTTCTTTTTTTATTTTTTTTTTCTCCTTCCTTTTGCCTACGCCTCTCCGGGGAGCCCATGCCGCTTCGAGTGTCATTCAGAGTGGACACAGAAACTCTGGGGACTCTCTCTCTGTCTTTACTCTTTTCTTTACTTCCAGGGAAAACTTATAAGAACAATTGTATCGCGTAGGCCCCAATGGAGGAATCCACCCAACCCCTATTTCCTTTGTTATTATTTTGAAAACATGGAGATGGAATAGTGTAAAGACGAGAGATCAAGGGATACCAGATACAGAGACGTGGGATCTGTTTGTTGTTTTAAAGATACAGTACTATCTCCTCTACTAGAGTTCAAGGATATTCATCAGAGGCAGTTTCATGTTGGGTTCTTTGTTGTCTAGTTGACGCTTCATCGCTAATTACACCCCCCCCCCCTTGGAAAAAGTTATAGTCTCTCCGTGTCTTTAACCAGTAAACACAGCTATTCTAGTATTTTACAGCACTAGGCTATAGCCTCCCTGCTGTGGCTTGGGCTTGGGTTTGTTGGAGTGCTTCCTTGTTCCTCACCCATCAGTTTTGTCCTACACACATTTCCTTGAGTGCAAAATGTCCTCTGGGCACCTTGGCGCTGCGCTGATGTAATATGATTTACGTTGCAAAATCAAAACAAACATGGCTGCCCAGTAAGTAATTTTTATTTTTTTTGATTATGCAAATGGTTGATTTTTGCCAAATATGGTAAAAAAGGTGATGTAGAATGGGACATTTTGTTGAAGTAGTTATTGCTTTTTGGCTTATCTTTGGAGCTGTATTAGCTAGTGCGGCCAAGGGTCTTAAAGACACACGGACAGACTGAAATTTGAGAATCTGACAAATATTACAGTATTATCGATTATTATTATCGATATTTTTTGCGATCCCTGTTGTCTAGTTGACGCTTCACGACTGATTATACCCCCCTTGGAAAGTTATAGTTTCTCAGCATCTTTAAACAGTAAACACAACTATTCTAGTCTTTGCAGTATTGTATAAACTACAGTATAGCCACCCTGCTGTGGCTGTGGCTTGGGCTTGGGCTTGGGGTGCTTCCTTGTTCCTCACCCATAAGTTTTGTCCTACACACATTTCCTTTTGTGCAAATGTCCTCTACGAGCCTTGGAGCTACGCTGATGTAATATGATTAAGGTAGAAGTCGTTCCCAGCAGTGGCCCGAGCACCGCGCCTGCCCTTTTGGACTGTCTGCAGCTGCAGTGATGAAACCAAACACATTTATCAGGCAGTCGCTGATATTAAACTGCACCAATTTCATCATCTCCCCACACTCACTGCCGGGCGCCTACACACCCTGGAACAAAATAAAATAAAAATAATAACAGGGAAATCCAATTTGATAAAGCAATAATTGGATTTACAAACATCTGAGGAGAAGATGTGATCCCAGATTATTTATTTAATGAAGTCTAGTGATATTGGCCATATGTAAATTGTTAACCATGGGAAGTGTTTTTAATAAATCCCCCTGGCACATTTTGTAGGAGGAAGTAGTGGTGAAAGGAATACGTTATTATTAAGGTCACGTGTTGTTTTGGTGAGGCCCCTGCTTGCTTGTGTGTGGACTGCCGGTGGCGTGGGGCGTTTGATAACATTATCAACTGATTGATGGTGATGAAGGACACGGAAGCAAAGACATGCCCATAGGCAGAAACTTAGCTCTGTTTAAATGCGCCCGTGTCAGTCAGCTCGTAAATGAAAACTCTCAATAAATAAGGCGTTCGGGGCCCAGCTATCGTGACAGCTCGCTGAGGTAAAGACGTGGGGAGAGGCATGTAGAAAGAAACGTGCATTTCTCTCCCTCCATCTCCACCAGTTTTATCCCTCTTTCCTGTCTAGTCTATAGGAGTTGAGATTGCCCGGCTCCCTCAGACTTCTAACGTTACGTACCTCCCAAACGAAGAGACTTGTCCCCAGTGACTGTCATCTCCTCACAGGCCTTTGATTAAAGCCATTCTGCCTTGAGACAGCCTGCGTCTATATGATGATGATGGCTCAATCTAGGCAGACTTATAACGGCATAAGGAGTGAGTGTGGACTGTATGTGGCCCTCAGTAGGAGTATATGCATATATATCGCCCGGAGAGAGAAGAGAGGAGCATAGTCAACCCCCTGCAGTTTGTCTTGTGCCAGTGGCCTTGAGGGACTTACTCAAAGCATGTCAAAGAGCTTTTAAAAGTGATTTTTTTAATGAGCTACAGTATGCATGAGTACCCCCCGGTGTGAGTTTTCGATGTGACTTTAAAAGTGGATGGCGGTGGATGATGTCATTTGGGAAAGGGGATCCCTGTTCTGGTCCGCGGGCCGGGCATCCGGCAGAGAATTTGACCTCCACTCACCAGTGATATTTTTCGATATATGCTTGATACATCGAAAAGACATAATGACAAAAGATACCTGACAAAACTAAGATAATTCTTGGCTATCATCATTTTGTACATCTTTCTTAACTAAAGAAAAACTATTTGCGGCTGTCTCTCTATGCTGACGATACGCAAATCTTTATGGGAGATTTCGCCCAGCCCCTTGGTTTTGGATCGTGAATCAGGGAAATCTTAGTCTGCAGGGCAATCTAGCACTTAGCCCTAACCCTTGATGCCAGACGGGAATTGAGACACCTTACCCCTACACATGAAAGCAACATTTTGGAAGTGGTAGGGCTAAGGGTTAAGAATTGGGATCGGGCCCAGAAGTATTTCGTTTTTCCTATTCGTCCCTAAAAAAACTTTCCTTTAATCTCTCAGCATGGCTAGAAGACACATTTCTTCCCCTTGCTGGTGGTAACCTCCCTGCTACCATCCTCTCAGGCTGTGTATTGGCAGTGTGACCTATTTTTATCAACACGTCCCGATCTCACCTCCAGGCCAGATGCGGCACAGCTCCGGGGGACATGTGGTAGAAAGATCTGCTGTTTACCAAGCCCCCTGTCCCCTCCGTGTCTTTAGCAGAGGTCACCTCAGCATGGGCTCTCACTCTCTCTCTCTCTCTCTCTCTCTCTCTCTCCCCAACACACACATACACAAGGACAAACTCATTAGTACATATCCTCAAGTACTGAGGCACTCGGCTCCTCTGCATGTATGACTATACACTTCTATGTTGTGTGCACTACAGTTCAGAGAAAAGTAACTATTTCTTTGAGTGAATCTAGCAAACACCCTTCGATCCTATATTCAGACTTGGCGAGTGATTATGTACTTAAAGCAGTGTCATTTTAGCGAGGGCTACAGCTTCCGGGAAAGATTACAACGGGCTGCCGTGATAGTAGAATCCAATATCACCAAGCAACTCTCACAGCGGCTACTAGCTGTGTAAGACAACTTTGCTCTAAACAGTTTGGCTACAATTTCAGTTAAATCGAACAGAGAGCTTCTGACATAATGCTGTAGAAGAGTTTAAAACTATTGAAAAATAAATATGTATTACTATTTAGATGTGTCTTTTGCACTGTGTTCAAAACTCCCCAAAACACTTGTTCTTCCATTGTAAAACAGATGGACTACGTTGACGGAAAGGGATTACATACATTTGTGTCTTGACCGCCGTAGCCATCCACTCACCAGTCCCTGCTTAAAGTCCCTTTTTATAATTTCTTCCTTCCTAAACAAATCATACATCCCCAACATATCTTCTAATCTGTGGTTTGTGAAAAAATAAAAAAAAAATAAAAAATTACAAAATGCGCACAAATTTTGATCTTCAAGAAATCATTCAGATAGGACCATCTGAGACATGTTACAGTACCCTCTCTTATTGAAAGGAACCCTGTCCTGTGGTCCAGTGCCTCTGTGCCTTGGTACCAAAGACAAACACAGAGGAGGAGACAGACAGACAGAGAAGATGAGTCTCACTTTGTTAACAGTCCCTGGCTACAGCACACAGCACCCATGTCGCCTGCCTTTGCGCTGGGTGATTTTTCAGCCTCCAGGTGTTTACCTGCAGGATACGCATCCCTCCTGAGAAACACATCAGTGTCACACACTGGCTGGTGGGCAGGCACATCGCTCAGTGTGTGAGTGAGCGAGCGGGCTAAGACAGCCAGCGAGGGGGTGTAGGGGTATGGGGAGGGGCCCGGGCTGGCGGATGGCAAACAAACAAAAAGAGAATTGAGGGCAGCGCTTTGCTTTGTGTGTGTGTGTGTGTGTGTGTGTGTGTGTGTGTGTGTGTGTGTGTGTGTGTGTGTGTGTGTGTGTGTGTGTGTGTGTGTGTGTGTGTGTGTGTGTGTTTGTGTGTGCAAGCCCTGCTGGAGACTCACAGACTCATTAGGTATGAAGCCATCTCCAAGCAGGCATCTGTATCCTGTGTAAGAGATCCCACCAGAGACACTGCACTGAAGAGAACCATCAGATCTTCTACAGCAGGCCCCGCTTTGAACATAAACTACCAGCACACGCACACACACACACACACACACACACACACACACACACCCCTTTTCCTCTCCTCATTCCAGCCTCCCATCTAAACACGATAGACAGGATGGAAATTTAATGAGAATTCTGTGTGCTGCTTAAGCCCGACGCTGCAGCTGCTACCGTATGGAACAGCACAGATAGGAATGTTTTGTTCACTTATATTTTTGCCCTCCGAAGTCCATATATATATATGTGTGTGTGTGTGTGTGTGTGTGTGTGTGTGTGTGTGTGTGTGTGTGTGTGTGTCTGTAGGCCTGTGTGGGGTGAAAGTTGCAAATGGAAAGGGGGAATAATAGATGAGTATCTGCTTGCATCTGATGAAAGGTCTAAGTGATACAAATGTGTCCCATTGCGGTGATCCATCCAGCCCCCCCTCACCCCCCACCCGTGTCATCGCTGGTGATTTGTGGGAAAGGTCGTGCGTAAGAAATGACTTTGGCTGAGGAGGCGAATCCCCCTGTTTATATGTTTTGTTGGTGCTGGGTTTTTTAGGCGGCCCGCAGAGCGACGGGCGTCTGGGGCAGGTGGTGTGTTTTTCGGAGAGGGGATAGGCCTGATATATCATTTGCCAAGGTCGTACTCAATTAGGCTATTTGTTGAGCATAGCTGCATGAGGTTGGTTTAATCAAGCGCGGAATGGAGACAACAAACGACAAAAGAGGAAATAAATTAGGCATGGCCGGGCCACACTCTCAGGCACGCACGCAGCGGCAGCATGCTGGAGAAATGCTCCATTTAGCCGGCCGGCCATCTCTCTCTGCACTGTCCTCCTCGCGCTATAAAAAAACAAAGTCACACACACACACACACACCCACACGCGCACAAACACCACACAGATGCGCGCGGACACACACACACACACTTTTGTGACTTTCCAGTACAATTGAACTAACCTTTTTAAATTGCGACAGGCTACACAAAAAACAAAAGGTCAATTATGCCAGATGGGCACAATTAGTAAATAATTGAAAAAAAAAAAAGTTTGGCAGAAAAAGTGGAATTAACTGTAGCTGTAATAATGTGTGGCATACATCAAACACTGTGGCACTGCCCATGACAAAGAAACAACATTTGTTTACCCTGATTAATCCCAGACCTTGAGGGGTACTGAAGCACCTGTGTAAGTGGGTCCAGCCCTGGGAGGAGAGGAGTCAGACTGTGTTAATAGTGGAGCAATCAGTTGGCCATTCAGGTTAATGGGCTTTCAGCTAGTGGGCCCTGGCTAATGTGTGTGATTTGGAGGGTCAGCCTGTAGCGCAACAGCAAAAAAAAACAGTGATCGCTTTCAGACCGCTCCACACGCTGCCCAATGCAGGCTTTAGTTTATACACCACACCCTCCCTCAGGCTCCTGCCCCGCTTATGACAGCAAATATTTGATTAAATAAATGAAGGTTGATTAGCTCTCCAAGGCCTGGCATTGGACTGGCAACTTTGGGTATCAGTTTCTTACCAAGGGACTGTGTCTACATTACCCCCAACGTCAACATTGCCATCCGTTCAGGCTGCAAACTAAGTTACACGGGGTGAGTGGGAGGCTTGGAGGGTGATGCCACATGACTCATTTGATTTGTACAGAAACTCCATAGTCAATGTGACAGCGTCGCTACAAAAGATAAAGAGTAATGCATAGATCCCTGTCGCCCGCATTTCCTCACCACACATACCTGTACCTTTCTTTCTCTCTCTCTCTATATCTCTCTCTCTCGCTTTTCTGTGAGACCTCTTAAGCTGTGACATTTCCGTTTCCCTGGAGACAGAGCGTGCCAGGCGGTTGCCATAGAAACTCCCTGCTCTTTAAAGGCCCACCCCTCCCTCTCTACCCCTTACCAAGGATGGGGGGTAAGGGAGAGAGAAAGCACACCTGCTGGCTTGCTGCTAATTGGCTATTTCTCTTTCACACTACTTCCCTGTTACTCCTTTAACTTTTTACCCCCTCCCTCCCTCCCTCCCTCCCTTCCTCCCTAGATTGCCATTCTTTCTTTACCTCTGTATTGCTGCCTATTCGCTGTGGATATGGTTACTCACTCTCTACTGCTGTCTTTCTCAAACTTAACTACACTTTAGAACCTTATCCACACATCCTTTGTTTCCCAGTATCGTCCCAGCTTTTTCTCCGGGAAGAGTTCAAGTATGAAATAAAAATCAGAACTGATATTCTGGCAAATTCAGAAAGGCAATTTCCCACCTCAAGACCTATAGTAACATCACAGGTAATGTGTCTTTTGAATGAAAAATTCCCAGGAAGGGCAGGTAGTTACTTCCTCACGTCCGTTTGACGAAAGACAACAGCAGTGGCTCGAAACCAAATTGAACTTCAATTAATTTTTTTACCACCCAACTGCAGGGTCGGTGGTTCGATCCCCCGTCTCCCCGCCACATGTCCAAGTGTCCCTGGGCAAGACACTGAACCCTACATTTCTCCCGATAGTTGGCTTGCACCCTGCGTGGTGGCTGCTGCTATTGGTGTATGAATGTGTGCTCCAGTTGTATGTCGCTTTGGATAAAAGTGTCTGCTAAATGACATGTAATGTAATGCAGACAGTACTACTTTTACCGGCTTTGCCCTGTCATGTTTTGAACACGTTTCATAAATGTGTGAATAGTTAAAATCCCTAGCCGTGCCACACATGTATTACCGCTATTTTACTGGGAACTGTATGTGCGTAAGAGGCTTATGCTACTTCTTCTTGCAATTACAATTCTGGCCTCCAACATCTCCATATAACTGTCAGTGCCTTCTCCCTCTACATCTTTATTTCATTTTCTAATACATCTCTTTTACACTGTCATCCTATGGCCCTGTCACTATCCTGACCCTTCCCTGTACTGTCCTTATTCCGAGTTGAGTTGCTTGTCATGTCAGTGATTTAACAATCGGGGGGCGGGGGGGGGGGTCGGGGGGGGGGGAATGTAAAAAAGGTTAAATGTAATCCATTGTCCTTCTACCCAAGCATCCTCTTAACATCTCTAAAGACAGGGATAAATCTCCCTCTCATACACATCGTTATGCATTTCACCTTCATTCAGGCTCAGTCATGGCATGGATGAGTGTAAATTACCAGCGGCGGTGTGTGTGTGTGTGCGTGTGTGTGTGTGTGTGTGTGCATGTGTGTGTGTGTGTGTGTGTGTGTGTGTGTGTGTGTGTGTATTAGAGCTCCGGTGAGTTGGCTGGAGCCCATCTCCTACTGCTGACTGATCCTCTCATTCTCCAGAGACCCCCATAGATTAAAAAATCATCATCTCCGTCTCTCTATAACACCCAGCCATGTCTCTGTCCTCATCCCTAAGGATCTGTGCGGCTCTTCTCCATATGCATATACCTCTGACTGTGGTAAACCGCATAGCTAGTATTTCTCATCATTCAGTGTATGCACGTATTGAATGACATAGTTGCAAAGTGGTGTTTATAGTTTGAAATGTATTGTGTGTCCTGCACTGTTATGTGTTGTCGTTTATGTGCAACATCTTACTAAGTACTACATTTGTAATGGTACAAGTTCAATAATGCTTCCTTAGTGCCATAAAGGAAACCGTGTACTTAAGGCGGGACACTGCAGCTGCATGGGCTAACATTTTTTACTTTTAGAGATCATTATGAAACTTTGCCAGCCTTTTTTTTATTTCATAAATCAAACAATTAAGGTCCTCAAAATGCATTTTCTGCATGTTTCTAAGAACAAAATGTATGATGAATCAGACATGTATCAACATATGAACCAAAGAGTTCAGAGTTCAGAGAAAAAAATTAATGTTGAGATAATGGTTGTACAATATTGTTGTATAGGAGAAATATGCAGACGCAAACAGACATGGTTTAGCAAAACAGCCCAAAAGATCAACATTGACCACTGTAAAAAATTATGTTTTTGCCATTGTATCACCCTAATACAGATAGTATAATGCTTATTTCTGTGCAGAAGTCTTTTTTAATGCCAGGCTGTGGGTGTTTTCTTAGTCCGTAGTTATACACAGGGAGGTTTGACAGGTGGCCAGAGCAGGCTGGTGACATTTGAGCGATACGAAAATGGCTTAGCGTGCGTGACGCCGCGGCTCGGCTATTCCTATTCAATTAAGTCCGTGGACAAACCTTCTGTGTGTTTCCCCGCTGATAAAGTCAAAGCTATTGACTTGTGAGCAATGCGAGGGGACGATTATGAAATGTGTTTGCCACCGCACAATGAATGTTGAGCAGTCTGTCTGTTTGTCTATTTGCCAGCAAGAAGATAGAAGGCCAATAGATGGTCACATTATTGAAATGGCACTGGGGGAGATAAAACAATCATAGCTGAATATAAAGGCTAAAACCCGACCAATGCTGCTATAAATGCCACATACTGAGAAGATACAGGCCGTCATATCATTTGTAAAGGTGTATTATTCCCCCTGTCAGTTTGTGCACATCATATATGTTGCCTTGGGCACATGTGGCTCAATGGGGTTTATTAGTGCTGAGCTGTTCACTCCTATAATGGCACATTTTGGGAGTTTACACATATATTTAAAGTCCCTGTAAACCCAGTGCCACAGAATCCTGCTACATAATGTATGTCATTTGGGGAGTTGGTTGCATTATAGTAATGATCTGTTATATTTATCAATCCACATGAAATATATTGACATTTAAGTTTGACACTCTCTAGAGGAGGTTTAGAGTAGGCAGGTTATGCTCTGGTTTTTACAGTATATGTCACAGTAAGTATTTTGAACCAATAAAGGCGGGTACTTCGACTGTTGCCATGGAGACCACGCCCACACAGTCTTGTCAAATGTTCCGGACACTAAAATAGCATTTTTTTTTAAACTAAGTTTTCTGTTTATGAACATGTATTTCCAATCCTATGTAAAAGCTTATTGAGAAACCCTTTAGACCAGGTTTCCAGAGAACTTTAAAGTAAAAACTGGGCACAAAATGGCCCTGCGACCTCTTTCTGTTCCCTTCTGCCCGGTGCCCTGTCCACATTGGTCCATTTAGCTTTCAGCACCTGGAGCTCACAATTACAGCTATTGATCCATTGACTGGCCTGGGCTTCATCTGTCCAACCCATCCACCTCTGAGCACTTCAATTATCCCAGGCATCACAGCCATCACAGCCACAGTGCACAGAGTGGCAGCTTGTCCAACACTGTAATCTGTCAGGGAATGAGACCCTGAACGCACCGTCACATCGCTCCACACGCTCGCCTTATAAGTCACCTTGATCATGACGGGTCCAACTAGCCTTAAGGATCACTGCAGCTCAGCTTAGCTTAGCTGTAAAATCTATCTGACCCCCAGGGGGGGAGATTTTACATGACATTTAGATGCCATTTAGGAACCTCTAAAGCCCAACAGATGTAGGCTAGTCCATGAACTGAAATGTGTTTTGGTGAAGTATTTGGGTGTGTTTTCTAATTGTATCCTGTTGGTTAAGTCTTGCGTAATATCTGAAATTATAAATAACAATTTTTCCCAAAAAAATATGTGTTGCAAAGGGACTTGGGGTTGTCTCAAAAGCAGCATCTGAAGTCTCCTAGTTGTGACCATACAGCAAACCCTGAAAGATGGGATGACTGTTAACATACTGTTTGTTCACAATCTATTTACAGGAAAAAGGGGGGGGGGAATTTGAAAACATGCATCTATTGAGAACCCATTTGAATTGTGCAAAATATCAGTAAAAAAAAAAAAAAAAAGCTATGTACTGCCGTTGCATACATATGGCTTAGGCAAATAATGACAAACAAGATTTATTTTCCAGTCTTTTCTTATCTTATTCAGTGATTTTGCTTTCCCCAAATCAGAACACACAATCCTCTAGTCTCCATGCAGCTCCTGGACACAGTGAATGGAAACCTGTATAATAGTGTGAACTATACGCCTCAAGTGTACAAAGCAATTTTCATGGACAGCTGAGGAACGGTTTCATGGTTATCATGGTAACCATAGCATTTGCACCTGCTTTGTTCGACACTGAATACGTCCTGGATCTGCTGTATTTGTTACTGAGATTCAGGCTTTAATATAATTCATGAGCGGGCATATGTTACCACACAACACACTAGAGTAATGCATCTTATCAACATTTGGTGATAACACACACAAGGGGGAAAAAACTAAACAAACAAAACCCAAATAAATCAGCAAATCAAGATCAACTTTTTCAGCAATCCAACATTAAGCCATCATTCACAAAGAATGGATGTGACAAGACTGTGTCACTTCAAACCGAATGCATTTATTAGAGCTGGGAAAATAACCATCAGGCTATTTTTTTTCCTTGTATGAGAGACAGCAAACAGGTTTTCCAAGGCAGCATTATTTAAAAAAAAATTTAGATAATGGCCGTTAAAGATCGTTGTATAGGATAAATAAACCAGCGCAAACAGACATAAAAGTGCATTAAGGACCTTGTTTTTAAAGAAAGAAAACGTGTAATCAAGATCAACGTTTTAAGCAAGCCAACGTTAAGTCATTATTCACAAACACAACTGATGTGCACAAAACTGTGTCACTTGTCAAAACCAAGGACAGGTAATCCCAAGCGGCAGTATTTCTATAAAGAAAACTAATGCTGGGATAATGGCTGTTATTAAAGCTAGTTGTATAGGAGAAATATACAAATACAAACAATGAATGAATGCATTTATTAGATCTATATTTATTAGGTAAATAACTTCTAGGTAGTTATTTTTTCCTTGTATGAGAGGCAGCAGATGTGATACCAAACGGACAGCTTTTCTGAAGCCGGTGGGGGACAGGATATTGATCTGAGATCCAGTCTGAGCTGGAGTGAAACAGCACGGCCCTACCACCGCCCACGCCAACACACACAGCCACGCTATTAAAAGACTGGAGTCCTGGGGAAGCAAGGCTCTGTGTGTGTGTGTGTGTGTGTGTCTGTGTGTGTGTGTGTGTGTGTGTGTGTGTGTGTGTGTGTGTGTGTGTGTGTGTGTGTGTGTGTGTTGAAGAGAGAGAGAGGCAGCAAGGAGGAAGGAATAAGTGAAACGAAAAAAAAATTGTGTGGGTTCCTGAAGTTTGAAAAGTAAACAGAAAGTAAGAAGTGTACAGAGGAAGTTGGTATGTGTATATATGCCGGTACATATATGACTGGCTGTCTGTGTATTTGAATGCACGCCTGTTAGGGTGAGTCTTGCTGACAGCCTCAGGGAGTGAGTGTGACTCAGAGACACAGTAATAGACAGAGCGATGATGGAAGCGAGGCCAAATGGACGGGATTCAAAGGCAGGAATTAGTCACCACCCGCCTCTCTTTGAACCCGGCGCTATGGTGCTACTACTTTGGAAAAGATAAATAAAAAGCCGCTTTTTCATTAGCTGGAGCTACTCTAATCTACTCTGCTCACCTTTGATATCCGGTACTTTTCTGGAGGACATTTTTTTTTTACGATTACGTGAAAGTATCCATGATAGTATACCGTCTTTGTTTAGCTGGTTGCCATAGTGATGTCAGCGACTTAACGTTAAGGGCCTATGTATCTAATATGTTTTCTGCTCTATCTTTATTATGGCGATTATTTGCATATTTAGATTTTTACATGATTTTCATGACTGAGTATGAAGGTAACAAAAAAGTAGGTACCAGATATATAATGGAAATCCAAAAAGTATAGTAGAATAGAGTCGGTACCATGTTATAGTAAAGTGCTACAAGTAAAGCCAGTGGTGTATCTGCAAAGTACAGTTTAAACCACCTATTGACCTATGAGACATACCGATGTTTGTTTGGATATTTGGAGGAATGCAGTGGAAAGATAAAGCATGTCCACCCATCACACACCTGAGTGGTATTCCCTCAATATGTCTCTGTATCTGGGATGTTACAGAGATCCCCCTGGGAGGAAGGTCATAGCTCTTATCAGATGTTTTATTCACAGTGCTTTGCTTGTATTTCGAAATTACGATCGAGCTGCATTCATTCCTCCAAGAGTACTAGGTAAAAAGATAATACAACATTTTCCCCAAGCACATTGCTTTCCTGGAACTTTAGCCCCATCCGTTTGTTTCATCTGCATAATGTCACAGAGCTGTCATTTCCATTACAACGATTTTTTTGGCGTCCTCAGTTGACATTGCTTGCAGAACAAGTTTAAAAACTCAGTATATCGCTCAAATAACATCCACTATCAATGCGAATTGGCCGGGATATTGGCGGCTTGATGATATGCGTCAGATAAGGTAGAAAATACACACTGGATTAGAGCTGTAATCATAGCAAAGTGCCTCTTAAAGCACCGCAGAATTCAGAGAGTGGTGAAAAACTCATATACATCCTGTAATTCCAGTTAGCTCTTAAGGGAAAGACTTGAGACTGGGAATTTTCAAATTGCTTACATTCATCAATTTGAGGGTAAAAGTTGCTTTCGTTTATAGGTTTTTTTCAAAGCGGCCTGTTATTGTATTGTAGAACTTCAGTAGACAATCCAATCAATAGTAGCAAGGCACATGATAATCCTGTCCCACAATTATGGATCACTTCTTTATGAATCCAAATAATGCGAAAAGACACCAACATTTAAAAAAAATAATCTTTCTATGTGATGACTTATTTTAACAGCCTATAGCCGAAAGAAAAACAAAAAGACTATTATTTTTAATTGCTAGACATTTGAAACGGCTTCGGCCATTTCGTTTTACATTATTACATTATACGCTACTAGACTGCTTTGATGGTCGGGCGAGACCATATTTCATGGTTTCAGTTTTATAATCAGCCATGCTTTGTACCTGAATTCTTTTTTTTAATATGGGGCATTTGTTTGCAAAAACTAGAACAACTCAATAATATACAAATATATTATACATACATATTCATGTATTTACTTATCATAAGTGCTCTGTAGAGAAAATGATGCTATTAATGTTAAATAAGGTACTCTAGTTGATCCTTTGCACACAACACTTAATATTAGAAAGTTAAATGTAGTTTGTGACTTAGTACACTTGATCGTATTTTTATATCTTTCAATCACTGCTGTGCGAACAATATAGTCAACTGCAGGGTTAAACAGTAATGTATTCAAGGTAAGCATCACATTGTAACCGCTCCACTGCTACCCACAGTACAAGCATCTGTATTCTGTTAAAGTTAATGATGTCTGTGAAAATATTCCATGGTTAAAAAAAACTCCATTTAACTGAAGGTGAAATTTTTTTTTGAAAAATGCCAAGAAGAAGAAATAAGGAACCAAGTCAATGTCAAGAGATCAAGGATTTTCCTTTAAGTCGTAAAAGCCGGAGTGACAAGGCTAAAAAGGAATTATCAAGATGAGTCTGACCCTACTTTGCCCCTTTCGTGCTCAAACAGCCACTTTGCTGTGTAGGAACACTGCTCTAAGCTACTGCGTTTGCTACAGTATCTCCCTAATATCATAAAACTGTCGACATTCTTCCCATTTTAAATAATATTGGATTTTTTCTTCATTTTTTTTTGAGAGCTACTGAATTTCTATTTTTTCCTCTCTAGCATTCTTTGTTATGGTAAATTCATCTCAGAAAAATTATACAGGAGGGCAGCAAAGTGGTTGGCCCTGTCACCTTATAGGATACTCCATATATGCCCTGTGTTCCTTGTGTGTGGCATCTTTAATAATAGAATGCAGCTTTAAATGTTTGGTAAGTTAATGACATTGATTACGTTGATTACTTTCCTTTCGTTTGGAACATACGTGGGTTGTATTGAGTTACATTGTGATGTGTTCAAGCGCTGTCCATTAAAAAAAAAATAGTATTCTGCAAAGTCATCGTGATGAGTTCAATGTCATCTTGTAAAATGTAGTGTTGGGTGAGAAACTAAAACAAATAGGCTACATACAGTTGAGTTAGAAATAGGTATAAATGCACCTAATCACTGTAGAATTTGGGCAAGGTTTAAACTAAGGAATCAAAAATTGGATTCTGCCCAACCCCATAAGGAGTCTTTTCCTTGCCTTTTTATTTTATTTTGTAAGACTTTTGTTCCCCCTTCTTTGAAACAGAAGTATTACTTTTAGAATCTCTTTTTTTCCACTATGTCCTTAACAATGTTGTTCTAGTCTTGTGGCTGTGAGTGATGGCTGACAGCTCCTTGTCCTTGCCGTGCACCGCGCCCTGTGTGCCCGCCTCGTGCCCCTGCTCAGGTGTTGCAACAGATTGTCCCGGCTGTTTTCACAGGAGGAGAGAGAGAGAGTCCAAACCAACCTGCTCCCCTCTTCCACAGTGACACACAGGGATTAGTATCTGTGCATCCCACGCTAGCCTTTTATCCACAGCTAACACCTTACACCATGACACCAGCCACACAACACAAAACAAACTCCATGTAGCGCGCTCGCAACACACACACACACACACACACACACACACACACACACACACACACACACACACACACACACACACACACACACACACACACACACACACACACACACACACACACACACACACACACACACACACACACACACACACACACACACACACACACACACACAGACAAACACACGCAGCACGTTCCACGACATGGGCACTCTGACTGTGCCTGGGTGTCAACACTACCCAACTCAATTACTTTAGTCTGCAGTGCACTACTAATCCCCTACCCTCACCCCTCCCCTACACACCCCCCTCCCCCCACCGCCACCATTATTCCTGTACATCAACAGATTTGCATGTACTTTCACACTTGCTGTTTAGTTTGCTGTATTATTTTTAGAAGCCCCCACGCCTAATTAGGGGGAGCTGGTGTAGAACACAAGCATAAACGGCAACATTAGCGCCGCGGCTAATGAGAGAAGATATTGTGGGTAAAGCTCAGTAACTTCTTCCTGTATTCTATTATTATTCTTTCATTATCATCTGAGCGGATGGCTGACCTCTCTACCTCTCTCTCTCTCCTTCTGTTGCTCTAGGCAGTGTAACGAGTCTTCTTTGCTTAATCATGTGTGGGCGTTCAGGTATATATATATATGTGTAAACATTAGATGTGTGGACATTTCTTAATTAAATTATGCATCGTGATGCGGACGTGAACGATTCTGCGTAAATCAAGAGTTTGAAGCCTACACAAAAACAATAAACCAATGTACCAAAATATCTTCGTCTCGGATGATGAAGCAATAAAGTTAAGTTAAGACCAGAAGCAACGCCACTTTGAAGACAGCGTGAAGTCAAATGTTAAAAACTTTTTATACCTTAAGAATCTTCCCTATGTCTTATTTACTGTGCATGAGCAAGGTTAAGGATGCAACACATTGCAGATGCATGGAAAATCGTTTTGCATTTGAACCGTTGACTGGTGAATCGTATTCAAAATGGATTAGTGAAGCCAGTAAGCTTTCACACATCTACAAACACCTGTTGTCTGTTTCTATTGGGGTCGTCTGTGCTCATGCTCGTGTTGGACAGGGCCCCATTCTGACAAAGTACACATTCCAATGAGCCATGGGGGAATGATGTTAGAAACCCACTGAGTCGTCTCCTACTCACCTATTGTTCATACCGGCCGTTATATATATCCAGGCCGCCAATCACCACTCTTCACCTCATTGGGAAAAGAAGACACAGCAGAGAGAACCCGCCAGTAATCAGTGTACGTCAGGGACGCTTCATAAACCCTATGGCCGTGCTGCAGACACCATCTCCCCAATCACTGGCTGATTTACGCCAGCCTGAGTTTTATTGTTATTTTTTTTTTTACCTGGATAAGACTCATCGGTTAGCGTAATGCACCTGGGCATGTTTCACACACACACACACTGATGATTTCTTGTGGTTGCGATTAGATGGATTGACGTTACACAAATGATTTGTCACACTGTGTCCATAGATACAGAGCAGGGGAAGCATTGCTCAGGGCAGTCTGCTGTGCCGCTGTGAGCCAACCCTGTCCATAGGCTCATTATCTTTATGGGTTTGCTTTTACCTTAGGGACAGACAGTGGTGAGTAGACAATGGTTCGGAAGACAATAGCTCATGAGCAAATTACTCTGGCTAGTCTTCTAGTATGCACATATACACTATACATTATATCTTAGTTATTTTCCTGTTTTTTTTACATTGTTTAACTCATACAGAGATAAAACAACCACTGATGTATTTGTCTGTTATCATAGTGTGGCCAATCTTGTGCAAACTAGGAAGTTGTTTGTCACAAAACTTAGTCCCGTCAATGTAATTATGTCGACTGTACTCTTTTCTGAAAGTGGCTACAATAAAATTTTAGTTTTTGTTTATTCTAGCGGCACCTTTGGCTAAAAGCTGTCGTCTTTTTATGACACCTGGCACATTTGTTTTGGAAGTGAGTGAAAGAGAGACCACAGGATGCATCACAATGACGTAATGTATTTGTACGTGACTATGTAAGATGAATAATGGTAATATGATGATGACGAAGCAAAGACAACTTTGATTAAGTACCGTTCATAAACACACATGCCTGCCATAAATGCTTTTGTGTAAGTTCCTGGGAAAATTCAGACCGGTAACAATAACTATAGAAAAATAACGCTTTTTTCACTGATGATCTGTTGTTTGCTGTTACAGGTCATTCAGCATCATCAGAGGAACAATTAACAATCGTTTCATAAACATTTGAAAGTTCCTTGTAAGAAGTCAAAGTACAGCCATTGTACCCAAAAACTCCGGAAGTGAAAAAGTTCCCCTTGATTCACTGTCTGTGCCAGAGGAAGACTGTCTCAGACTTGGTCATGAGTTACAGTACCTGGCCAGTGGTGACAGTGCGCTGTATAGGGGCTGTGTGTGCCTCTGTCACGCCTGTCTTCCCACCGGCTCCTCTCTCAGTGTCTCCTCTGCCTAATCAGGCTGCTCAGTATGCAGAACAGCCTCTCCCTGAAGGCCCCCACACACTCTGTCCACAGTCACTGACCTCCCCTAAAGCTATGGAGCCACGCCGGGCAGAGCTGCACTGTGCCCACTCACCCGCTGCCAGATGTCAGAGGGAATGGATGGCACACAAGACAGTTATGCAGAGGCACTAGCGGAGATTGGTGAAGGTAGCATCGGCAAATATACTTTTGTGTGTGTGTGCGTGTGTGTGTGTGTGTGTGTGTGTGTGTGTGTGTGTGTGTGTGTGTGTTTGTGCATGTGTTGTGTGTGTGTGTGTGTGTGTGTGTGTGTGTGTGCGTGTGTGTGTGTTTTACAGTTTGCCTACTGGGGAGACAGATGGGAGTTGCTTGTTTGCCACATAAGACAACAAATAGTGTGAGTGTTGAAACCTCCGCAGGAAATGATCTAAAAGGGATTTGTATTTTTTGGTCTGGCTTGTGACAAGTTTCAGATGCCAATGAGTTCAAAAGAAATGCCTAAAGCCTCTTTGAATTTCCCATATGGTTTCATTTGAATAAATGAATCAGGTCCAAACAGGAGACATTTTTGTGATATTTCACCCCCAAAAAAAAGTAAAGACTTAAAAAACGACACTTGACTTTACTTTATTAATACAGTTTCTAAGATGACTTCTAGATTTGCAGTGATAACATATCTCAACGGCTTTGCTGTCATTTGAGATCCAACTATATAATTCTATAGTAATTTGTTTTGAGGTGCTGGATGACCATGTCTCAATGGGACAGCCTGTTGTCTTTGTTTGGGGTTTTGGGAACTGCTGTCACTCCTGTAAAGTCAAAACACTATCTTAATGTGATCATGGGGAAGTGAAGTCCAAACCACCAAAGGGCTGAGACCACATATCACAGAAGGCGAGACATAGCTTCAACAAAAACAAAGAACATTCTTAAAGGCTGGGAGATTTAGTGGATTACATTATGGTAGAGGCCAGAACATGAGTGTCTATCATTTATGCTATGGCATGGACAGAAAACATATTGCACTTCATTTTTTCATCAATCTTGTGGTCATGAACCAAATGATAAATATACAAAATCATGTCGTCTGTAAAAGGTGAAACATTTTTTGATTTAAGTTTATTAAGGTCAAATCTGATAAGGTCTCTTTTCATGCTGTCACCTTAAGTCATTTGATTAACATTCTTGAAAGACATGAACATGTTTGAGAGTGTTTCTAAAAAATGCACGGTCCCTTCCATTCACACTCTCCAGATAAGGCTGATGTAATCCGAAAGCAATACAACACCGATAACCTCATTCACACACACGTACAAAGTGTCAGGCAATTTCACCAGAAAGTCACGAAAAAAAAAAAAAAAAGTAAAGTAAAGCCTACTCCTTGGGAATTCAGAAGTAGAATTTCCTTGTCTAGCCTCTCAACATGTCACCCTTTAAAAGGAGCCTTGGTATTGATCTGTGAGGAAGAGTCAGACTATAGCAGTGTGTGTGCTGTGTGCCCCCCGCTCCCAGCTCAGCCCGGGGCCCAGGGAGGATGTTATCCCCTGGGGCTGATTAGAGGCATTTCACTGGGAGACTCGCGGGTCACTCTTTAAGCTGCTTCCCCTTTCTCATGTCATAGCCTGCCATATCAGAACGCCCCAGACACACACAGATTACTGCCGAGGAAAATGACATATATTTTATTACTAAAGCTGTTGCCTTCCTGTTACTCCTGTTTTAGTATTTTTTTGGTGTGTGTGTGTGTGTGTGTGTGTGTGTGTGTGTGTGTGTGTGTGTGTGT
>NC_137230.1:32074551-32294551 GCF_949987685.1 Ammodytes marinus
TCTCCAAACACTTCAACTCGGAGCGAGCTGCTGTCCTATTTCTGAAGTCGAGTTGCGAGAGAATTTTTAAGAAGTGGGGAAAAAAAGGCATTCAAATGTCTCCAAGTCAATTTCATCCTCCTTTTCCTCCCAGTCAGTCATGAATTGTCGCTCCCCCTCTCTCTACCATCGCGGGGTAATTTGTTTTCCTCGTGTTTACAACCTCAGACATCAGGCCTTTTGATTATGCATTTTGTGTCTTGGAAATGAACTCATCATTCCAGCTGTAGATGGCATTGATGTGAGCCCTTACAGCCTGACAACAAATAAATAAAATGGACCTGAAATGTGTGTGTGTGGCCCGTTTTGATCGCTCTGCAAAGTGACTGACTGTGTCTGACCTATGGGAGGAGGGGTGTAACATTGTCATGTTGTATAGCCTGCATTCAAATCTCTTTTTTTCTCTCTTCCTTTTCAGTGCCTATCTTAAAAAAGGGACTGACTTTGCCGTTTGTTGTGTGTGGTATTCCGCTGACACTCTAACCCTGGATTAAAATCTTAATTAACTTGCGTGTCAGTCTGCCTTCTTATAGTTGAAAAAAGCAGAGAAGAAGAGAGGGGGACTATGGAATACATGGGCTGCTCTCCAGACAGTTTACTGCAGGGGGCACCGTTAGTGTGGCTGGCACCGCTGCTATGCCTCTGTCTGCTCTGCCTCTCTCTCCCTCCCCTGTCTACATCTTGTTTCAAAGGTTAGAGAATAGAGAGTGAGAAAAATGTATTAAAATGTTCTTTGTTAGGACACAAAACAGCCGAACTCTCTCATGACATGACCTCGTGTTTTGAGGTTGACATGCCCCCCCCCCCCTTCAAAATAAAAAGACTTCTTTCAGTTTCACTTGGGAGTTTTGGAGAGAGTAAAGTGTGTATGAACGTTATAACCATGGTTTGTTGCCGTGGCCGCGGGGCTCCAGGCTGTAGTTGATGTGGTGTGATGGCGTGGGTCACCTTCTCCACAGTAAACATGACACGGCTGATCAAAGCTGTGGTCGTTTGCTGCCGGGATGCCTCGGTCTTTGTGCCCCAGCTGCGCCCGTACGTCTGACCTTGGCCCAATCGTATCGTGAGGGGGGGTTTGTGTAGCAAATAATGGCTAATCTGGCCCTAGCTACAGCCCCCTTTGGTGTGTCCCGCCCCCCCTTCATCCCTCGTTTCATCTTGGCATTCTCTTTCAAAAGGCTATATGAGCTACAGGTTGTTTCAAGGGAGAGCTGAGTAAAAGCACGGCTGATGAGGGGGATTGACATTCATCTCAGATATGGCCCAAGATGGGGCGGGTTGGTTGAAGGTGTTTTTGGGTTGGGAGGCAGGGAGGGTGGAGAAAATTACTTAACTGTCAATCATAAGCAGTTAAAGTTGTAATCAGTAAGATTTTTTGTTACGTTGTTTCTAGCAGCAGCTTTGGCAGTAAGATGTTATTGCTGGTACGCCCCCCTTGGACCTCATCTCCCAGAATTCCTTTCCAAACCAAAGCTGTGTCGACCGTATCACATTATCAATCAAGGTTTTTCTGAGCCCATCCCTTTCCATTGCTACCACCAACCTCGAAACACAAGCTCAATGGGTAATATACTCAATCACCAATGTTGTACCCTCACTCTTTGAAACATACAAATTTAATGACAAAAACGACAGCTTGGCTCAGCCTGGTCAACAGTTCCCCCCTCTGTCGCTCATTCTGTGTAGAGCATCCCTTTGCCTTAAGGTGGCGCTGTACTGTGCTGTGCTAAGGCCTCATGCTGGGTTTTCAGTACTGCATCCATCTGCCCATGGAGTCTGGACCTGCCGTAGACAATAGCAACCTCACTACAACAACTCTCACGCCAGCTGCCTTCATATCTTGGCGGCTTTGTTTCTTTGTCAGTGCGAAATATCATTTGAATTCCAAATGGAGCCTAAACAAGCCATAATCTGAGTACAGAGAATAGTATCCCCCCGCCCCCCCTCTCTACCCTGGTATGACTGAGCTTTTAAGTGCTGAGACTATTCTATCAGCATCCTATGAAATCGCTTTTTTTCATCTTTTTCTTCGTCTAAGCTCTCAGCAAGAGATCCAATGGGCCTCCCACCGCCGCAAATGGCAAAATGTCTCTGTCTCTCATGTAAAGCGCTCATTGCTCCTTATTGAGGATCATTTTACTGGCAGCCAAACATCAGCGTTACCATTCAAATGCCCAAATTAATTCTGCAGCCAGGGTAAAAAGGTGAACGGTCATAAGAGTAAACTCTCTCTTGCCCTCCATCTCTCTCCATCCCATCTCTCTCTCTTTATGTGGGTCTCTCTCTCTCTCTCTCTCTCTCTCTCTCTCTCTCTCTCTCTCTCTCTCTCTCTCTGTTTCCTCTTGTACATAGCCAGGAGCGGTTGTTTTTTTCTGTATATTTTTTCTTTTGCCGGGGCGGAGAATGTCTTTGCATCTGAAATGTGCATTAATGCAGAGCTAAGGTCAACTGGGCTCATTTGAAAAACAAAGCATTGGGTGAGTGTGTGTATATCCACGGGGTCTGCGCTCGGGGCACACACACACACACACACACACAGGAAAGAAGATTTATTGTCTGCCCCTGTGTGCGCTATGTGCTGCCGCTTCTCGTTACCAGGCAACTCTGACCCTTACCTGCCCACACCGCAAGAGAAGCTTAATCTCCACGGACAACCTCTTGTATGAATTCATTTTAGCCGACGTGGAGTAGCCCAGACTAAAGTGCCCTGCCATTGGTTGACACTGTATAATGTCAGTAAGGGGCTGGCCCAAGGGGAGAAATACAGGGAAACGGGAGAGAGATCTGCTCCGGTCACCCACCTTGCTTATGCCCTATTGTACACATAGCAACATCCCTGGGGCTTTACTCAACTATTTTCCCCTGTATGCATGAATGCGAGTGCTAAGAATGATTATGGAAGTGCTCTTGAAGTTTTGGTTCAGAGTATTGAAAAAAAAAAACTAATGTTGAGATAATGGCTGTTAAAGATGGTTATAGGAGAAATATACAGACACAAACAGACAAGGTTTGGTAAAAAAATAAACACCTAAATGTACTTTTATTTAAACTAGTATGAAAGAAGACATGTATCGAGCAAAAATAGACAAAAATCTCAAAATGTACCTGTGGTTGACAAATCTATTTTTTGTGTCTGCAGTGTCTCACCTTAACAAGCATTTTAATCCTCCATCTAGAATACAACAGATTATTTTCTCTATTAATACGCTTCCATTATCCTGCCATAATTCAATAAGTAACAATATGAGCTCCTGCTATGTTCCTGCAATGAAAATTAAACTAATTGGTAAACAGTTGAAAACACTCTCAAGAGGCAAGTAACCAGCAAAGGATTTTACTTTTTTTACACGGAACACCAGTTAAATTGAATGGTTAATAGGATTATTTTTGGCAGTTAAGGCAGAGGGTGGGAGCCACAAAAAAATAGACCTTTTTTTATCTTGCCATCTCTACCTCTCTTCAGGAGCGTGCCTGGAAGATGTAATGCCTACACCAGAAACCTGCCTGTCTCTGTATGTAGGCCAACAGTGACGCAACAGCGCTTTGAAAAAAAGGGGACTCTGTAGATTTGAAAGTTTTTGACGTATGGAAGTTCCTTGTGCGACACTAGAAAAGGAATCTGGGTAGCAGCGGTTCAGCCCCTTCAGGTGTCCTTCGGAATATACAAGGGGGGGCAGGGGAGGGGGGTTGTCCCATACTGTAATGCATTAAACAGTTATCAATATGTTGTTTAAACGCTACACATTAAAATCAAAAAGTTAATAAACATATCTTCATTGTACCATACATTTTTTTTTGATGACCTCTTAAAAGTTAATGAACATCAAAGTCGGAACCACTTCTCAATAGGAGATTCAAATTGTTTGCCTAGCGCGTGCTCTTATTAATGGGATATTATTTGGAATGACACAATTCAAATGTACTGTATATCTAATATGTGCCATAACTGCTTTTATGAAATATAAAAAATAAAAAGGTTAGGTGACTTTCCTACGCTGCCTTAAAGGCCCTGATATAGTCCTGAATAGTTCGAAAACGGTGATGGTCACCTGTAAAGTGAAGCATGACTTGGGGCTTCCTTGGGGCAACATTTTCAGGAGAAGTCTTTTGGTTTTGGGATGAAATCATTTTCATATAATTTTCTTTTTCCATTTGTTGAGGAGAATAGATTGGACTGGCTACCGCTCAAAATAATGGTAACAGACAGATCTCTTACAATAGCGGACTTAGTTTAAAAAGATGATGGACTGTGCTATCCCATATTATACATTTCATAACATGTATTTCACAACTCCTTAACCATTCACATGTCAGCAGAGCAGAATTATTCTTTCCCCCGTAATGTCAAAGGGTTGCTCATCTAAAAATACTTTGGTCTTTTTCATCATAATTAGTGATCCCCAAGCATAGCAAGACTCCAAGGTAGCCATGTATGTTGCCAACGCTATGTGGTGTGTGTCAACGTTAGTTTTCTTGAGTGACATATTTCATATTTTCACATTTGAGGAGCTCATTGCTTTTTAATATAGTGGTGATGGGCTTTTAGGACAGGGCTGAACATCAACTGATTTGAACATTTCAGATGATGAGGTTGTTAAAGGACTCGTTCTGCGTTGATGTTTGTGGGGGAATGTGCTGTGACAGCAAAGCCGCTGATTCAATCACTTGATGAGGCTCGCAACTCTAAATAATTGACATTCAGCCTTCACAAAACTTAAATCAGTCACTGCAGCTGCGGCAGCAGGGCTTAAAAAGAGACATTTTCTTAGTGTGTGTGTGTGTGTGTGTGTGTGTGGGGTGGGGGGTGGGGGTGCACTACAGTATTTATATTAATGTTTGCCTTAACTTCACAAAAACTTGTAGTTTATACTCACTCATTACGCTTGGTCTCAATCAGTGATTGCACATTTTGCTGAGAAATGATATCCTAATTAAAATCAAACTTTATTTCAACATTTTGAAGTTGTAGCCTATTTTATAATCAACATTGTCCTCTGTGATGTTGTTCCCTGATATGGATTATCTACGGAGATATACAGTATGTGATACTATACTATAGGGGCAGAATAGGCCTACATAAAAGGGGACATAGTACTTGTGCAGTTTCAGTTCGAGGTTACAAACAAAGTGAGGCTAATTTAAAATGGATGATAAAAAAATAAAATAAACGAATAATGTGTATGTATTAATGTCCGGCTATGATCTTTAAGATCAACACACACATACACACACAGCTGATAACATGAAAGTTTGAAAAACACACAGATCAGGCACATATCAAACCTCAAAGGAACGTTGAATTCATAAACCTGCCCACACTCACACACACTCTCCCTGGCTGCTGATAGTAATGAAGATGCACATCAAACAGATAATATCACAGTCAAATGGTCTCATAAATACACACAGCAGAACAAACGCAGGAGTAAAAATAATATAACAATAATGGAACACACAATGTACTGTTGTAATGTGCAATAGAAGACACATTATTACACGCGAAAATATAGGCATGTGGATAAGGGAGCACATTGAGACGTACACATTCATTCATGCACACACACACACACACACACACACACACACACACACACACACACACACACACACACACACACATGCCAGCAAACTTGTGTAGAGATGCCTTTAGATACTAGCACACTCAGTCACACACACACACACACACTCAAGCACACACACACACAGACACACACACTAAACACACACACACATAAGCACACAGCGGTGCTATAGTGTGCTCCCAAGACGCCGTTAGCGCAGACGGGCTGTTTGTGGAAAATGATCACATCAATCGAAGTGATAGATAAAAGGACTGGGAGCAATTGATAAAGTGCCACAATTATTTGGAAGATGAATGACTGAATTTGCTTTTGAAAATTGGACTGGAATCTCTGCGCAATGGAACAGAACTCATCATCATCAATGAAGCTGCCATTAGATTGCTTTCTGTCACAGCCCAATATCAGTCCGGACAATTGGATCCATCTCCCGCCAATGGGATCAAATAGACCCGCTCACACACACAACATCAGAGGTGATGTATAGTGACCGTGTGTAAAACATATTACTTTGCAAATGCACAATACATCATTGTGTAGTATACAGGCCCGTGTTGTGTTGTGTTGTGTGCGCTTGGGTAGCTATAGCCATACCATTTTCCCATCAGCGCGTATGAGTTTGCTCAATAGAAATCATTTGAGATACATTAAAGGAACAACTGGTATGACATGGAAATGATAGCACCAGCAATGCAAGGATGGGGGAACACAAAACATTATGCTTAAATGACACAGATGAACCCATCCATTCATATAATGTAAAAAAAAAGTATTGTTTGAATAGCTTGAGATAGATAGATGTGCAGTTAAAGGCCGATTTAACATTACAGCGGGTGAAGGGGAATCATTTTTCCACCCATCTTCCAGGATATTTTTTCTTTTATTAGTATTATTTAAAAGAATATTTGCTAAGTTGCAACCCATTAAACTTGCACTATCCTATCACATCATTTATTTAAGCCCATAAATCCTTTGGCTTTTTGCAGTTATACGCCTCATAATGATGCATTGGTTAACACGGCCTGCATATTTTGAGCCACATAAAAATGGTAATAGATTTAAAAACCAGGGGAGAGATACGGTGTGTGTGTGTGTGTGAAAATATGTTTTTGTGTTTGTGTGTGTGTACGTGTGTGTGTGCGTGTGTGTGTGTGTGACTATGTGTGTGAGCGGAGCTGTCAGCTAACTATGACAGAAGCTTACACAGGCCTCACCAAACATAAGGGAGCACCAGCACACACTGTATCTTGCATACACACGTACAAATCCGCAGAAGAGGTAGACACACACAGCGGGGGGGATTTGAAAAGAAACGCACTAAGTAATGCATTGTGTTGGTAGGGAGGCGACAGGGGTATAAATGGGCCGTTATTAAGCAAGAGGAAGGCTTGAATGATTGTTTATGGGCCCACACAGAATTGGCCCAGAGGAAAACATCTTTGCACCTGAAATTAGTTATTTACCTTTTTTCCCTCCGTCTTCTGTCTCCATTGCATCTACTGCGTTTAATTCCCACGCACTATAAATCACACAGACACACACATCTGCTCCGATCTGTATATCTGTCAGTGGGGATAAGACTGTAGTTTTTTGGTTTATTGTTTTCAATATGACTGTTATGGCGCTCTGTCAAACTTATACTATCTCCTGTGTCTTCAGCACTCCACATTCGTATACTGTATAGTCTTTATTTTGTGTGCTTCAGAATCACCTACTTACAAAGAAATGATTGTCTTTTGCATTGCATTCGGTTTTGTTGTAGTCTGGTGTTGAAGGTAGCTACAAGCAAGGCTCTTTCTAAAGCATTGACAGGCGAAACACAACTGAAATGTAATTCAACTTTTTTTTTCCAACCCAGTCACACACTCACACAGACATACAGACGCCTACACTGTAGCTTATTTTCTAACCACATTTGCAATAAAGTGAGCTTCTCTCTGCTATATGTACACTGCATCATGATATACAGTATGCTTCATCACCACATTCAGTCTGTTCTAATAGTTTTTTATTCTCATTGTTGAACACTCAAACTTAGGCACACAAAATGCCCCCCCCCCTCCCTCCAAGCACACACACACACATATACACACATAGTAACTGTGCAGTCAATGTGTGTGTGTTTCCGGCGTGTTAGTATGTGTGCCTGCATCCATGTATGGGTGCGTGCTAAGTGCATGTGTGTGTGTGTATAGTTGTGCATGTGTCCATATATGTGTGTGTGAGTGCGTGCTTGGCTTGTATGTGTGTGTTTGTGGGTGGGTGTGTGCGGGTGTGCGTCCATGTACGTATGTGTGCATGCTGTGCATGTGTGTGTGTGTGTGTGTGTGTGTTCGTCCATGAATGTGTGTGCTAGGTTTGTGTGTATGTGTGTGTGTGAGCTCTGTTGGGACCTGTGCTGTCAGAGAGCAGACCACAGAGTGTCCCCTGGTCCTCTGCTCCACCTGCTGTGACAGCTAATTAGGCCTCATAGCCACAGAGGGCTGGCCTGTCTGGGTGCTGGAGTGGGTGTCCTGCCCTGCCATCCCATACCCTGCCATCCTATGCCATGGTAGGGCATGGCATTGGACCGCATAGGGATAGGGGTGACCAGCTGATAAAGTAGCCCGTGTCATGTTTTCTCAGGACTTGCTTAACCCACACACACACACACACACACACACATACACACACACACTGACACACACACAAGATGGCCGCAGTGGTGGTGTGCATATCCTCGTCTTTCCCCCCTTTCAGTCATTAATTACGCTCACACACTTCTGCTATTAAGCCTTCTAGATAGGGCTAATCAACAAGCAGGGCCCCCTCTGCTGACATCGTTAGCTCGAATAACAAGCGACGGCATTCGGGGAGGGGCCCTTCAGAGGCGATTTGTGTGAACGTTAACCCTTCCTCATCAGCGTCAATGGTAATGAGCTATTCTTAAATTGTGGTGCACCTCAGGGCCTGCTCCTGTTGTCCGCCCCTGCAAACACACACACACACACACACACACACACACACACACACACACACACACACACACACACACACACACACACACACACACACACACACACACACACACACACACACACACACACACACACACACACACACACACACACACACACACACACACACACATACAGACCCCTAGCCTGTTCTTTTTTTAACACCACTGTCATTAGGAGACAGTAGCAGCAGCCATTGCCAAAGCTGTGGTCGCTTCAGGCAGACAAGGAAGCTTAAAAGCATGGCAGGAAGTTAACATTGCAAGAGAGGGGTTGGGGGTGGGGGGAGGGAGACAAGTATTTTTGGGAGAGTTTGGGATCAAAGGTGCATGAGGAAATGGGATGAGACAGGGCCAGTGTAAGCCCCTTGGGTGTGTTTCTTTAAATGTGTGTGTGTGTGTGTGTGTGTGACTCATTAGATATGAGGAGAAGAGAAGCACACAGGTTTGGTAGATGGTGACAGGGAGGTTCAGCTCGTTTTGCCTGGCCTAGCGGGGGGGCACGGAGAAGGGAGAGCGCCCTCCCCCCCCCTGAGCGACTACAATACCTCCTGGGGTCTGGGCCTACCTGCATGGGCTAAAATCTGCCAGTTGTCCTCAAGGAATACGCTTGGCAAACTTCAAAGTATGTGTTATCGCTTTTTAGATTATACTGTAACATCTATGCACTGGCATGTAAACACACACACACCCACACATCCACACCTACACACACATACACACACACCTAAACACACACGCGCGCGCGCACACACACACACACACACACACACACACACACACACACACACACACACACACACACACACACACACACACACACACACACACACACACACACACACACACACACACACACACACACACACACACACACACACACACACACACACACACACACACACACACACACACACACACACACACACACACACACACACACACACGCACACCACACACCACACACCACACACCACACACCTAGTCAACTTTCATGTGGCTGAACACACTCACACTGTTTGTTAACCTTGCATCATAAATAGACATGCTTGCTTTTCCACAAACATGTGTATGATTCAAAATACCTCTTACAGGTGCAAGTTTGTGACTTTAAGTAACACATCATTCAACACCACTTTGATCTGCTACCACTCACCCTCCATATTGTGCAACCTAACACATAGATTAAGACCTATAAACAACACATTACATCAATCTTAAACATGTAAATGTGTAGTTGATGTCACCTCCCACACAGATGCACATGTTTACCATTGTATTCCTTCTGTCTTGTGAGTCAGTCAAAAGTCACAGGAGGTGTTTTTGACAATTGCATCGCTTCCTAGCGCAAACACTCTTCACAATAAATAACCTTTATAAAGCTCATGTCTTATGTGCCCACTTGTGCTTGCTGCTACTGCATCAACTCGTAACTAACACACTTAGTTCAACTGGATACAAACAGGGAACGTGGCAGTATGGGTGTTTAGGTCAAAGTTGTTACTTCCCTAGATCACAAATTTAAATCCACATTGTAGTACTATCAAGATATTTGACTGCAAGGCATTTGGTTGGTCTGTTTGCCGTGGAGAGACAACCAAAGAAGCTGAGGCACGTTATGCATTACAGGCACGGAAGTGGGAACAAAGCATAACAATGTTTTCATTTTCATGTGCTTGGCAAGCGGCTTTCATTAGAATGAATGGAGGCAACCATGTTTGAATACCTCATCCATTGTTTAACACATCCATGGCAACTCATCACCTGTGGAGCGTGGCTGGGAGCAAATAACTTAGCGATTCTTAGCCAGCTTTTTACGGACCAAAGACCACGTTCAATCATTCACGTGGAAAGTAAGCAGAATGGGTAAGACGAAAAAAGTACAATAAAGTCAAAGAAAAGCTTAATTAGGGGTTTCAATGTGTTACTCTTCAAGTTGACTCTGAAGGTTACAATCCCTAGCCAATTAGTGCATCCCAAAAAAAAAAACTTGTTCTTTGGGGCAACGGGAAGCCCCTCTCCCCTCTTTACTTATTAATCCCTGCCAGGCACCTCTGTATGGATGCTGTCCTGATTGACTGTTCATGGTTAAAAAATTCATGGCCCCTCTCTCATTGTCTTTTCCCCAGTTTTCCTTGTAGCCATTGCTAACCAGTAACTGAATTCCCCCCTGCCTTTCTAAGCTGTAATTTAGAAGGCGTGTTGCATGCGCCGCTGCTCTCCGAGGGCTATTGAGGCGGAACCTTGAGAAACAAGGCTTTAAAAGATGTCGGTGAATAATGCGGTCCATGTTGGTGAATTGTACTTGACACGTATACGCTTTGAATTTTGCAAGACATGTTAAAAAGTTGTTGGTAATGGCTAGAGCCAGAACTTTTCCTTTTGAGTAGACACAGTATTTTCGAAAAAATTAAACTGTAATGCACTGTGTACTGGAATATGGCATTGCTGTACCTATGTTTGTTTGTTTGCATTTCTGATTCATTTGTTGGTTAATTCTTGCTCATTTGCATAGCCACAACAAACAAACATATGCTCACATTCAATCACGCGTGCCCGCTGCGTGTAATTTGTGTCAAGAGAGTGTTATATATAAATAAAGGGTTAATGTACTATTTTCTAGCTCTTATCGGTGCTTGTGAAAAAGGGATAAGGAGAAGGGAAAAGTGAGAGATAGAAGGAGGGAGGGAGGGAGGGGGGAAGCGAGAAAATGCCATTTGGGGGGAGAGCCAAGTGGGTCTGCTAAACGAGTGGATTCTTATGCAAATGCATGCTAATTTATGCACACAAGGCAGTGGCAGCGCCGGAGGCTGCTTTGATTGGCAGTTGCAGGTCTGTGTGTGCTGTGAGAAGGGACGTTTGGGCTCCGGGTGCTTCTGTAAAGGGGAAAAAAAAGTTGGGCACGGCTGGCTCTAGCATGTTCTACAAGCTCCGGATCCACACTGACTGCACACTGTCTGTAGCCTAGCGTATAGCCTCTCCACCGGACTATAGTCGCAGCAACAAGCAACGGGGGTTACCATCCAAACAACTCTCCACACACACACACCACACAACACCACGAGAGCTCAACTCAGCCAGCTCCAATTCCTCCATGGGCTGGAAGCAGCCAGAGCATCATTATAAAATCAATGCCCAAGCTTCATCTTGCCTGGTGCTTGGCGTATATGTGTGTGTGTAAGTGAGTGTGTGTGTGTGTGTTTGTGTGTGTGTGTGTGTATTTGTGTGTGTGTGCATGTGTGTGTGCGAATGCTTGTGTTGTGGTGCTTGTTTGTGTTGATTCCAGGGGGGTGTTTGTGAGTGGCAGAGCAGCTCTCTCTCTCTCTCCAGGCTCACTAATGGGCTGACAGAGAGGCTCTAGGTCATGGCCTCCCATTACTATCAGCAGGCAAACCGCGGCTAAATGAATAGCAACCCGCACCTATAGCTAACCACCCAGAGGAAACATATGTAAATGCCATTTGTTTTCTGGGGCAAGGTGTTGTTGGTCATGCAGAGCAGTTGTATCTACATCTTGATAATGTAAACATACTATGTGATGCCAGAGTAATTGGGTGTCTGTTTTTTTTTTTATCATTTCTTTGTGATTTTTATTTTTTTTTTGTATTTGCAAGGCATGAACGAAGAAGAAAAAGCCAATATAGCTGGGTGAGGATGAAGCCATTACTCTGTCTATTACTCATGCACACAGACCACCCCAGGCCAATTGGGAAAACACTTGGAAATTACCAACATAAAATAGAATATGTTCTCTAAATAAATAAAAAACTTAAATAGTGCATTTCACGCTACCTCATAAATATACTCTGTCGTGATGAGGTTTCTTGGTATAAAACAATGGAGGACTTTTTTTTTCTGCTACTCCTGTACAATAATAGACATGCATGGTGGAACAGGACTCATGTGTTTGTGTTAGAAACATCTCATTCTAATGTGCACTGATGCTTGTCCCACACCCACACACACACACACACACACACACACACGTACACACACACACACACACACACACACACACGTCCATGTACTCTAACAATTCCTGCCGTTTCCCCCCTCTAGCTTTTCACACGTGCCGAAACAGAATGGGTATTTTTAAGGCAATTATACCCTCTGCGGAGTGTAGGCATGCTAAATTACTTGGTTGGCACCCGCAGCACCCCAATCCCACACTCCCCTGCGCATTGCATGCACCCACCCCTCTCTCTCAATGGGAAATAAAAAGCAAAAAACCCATTTAGACAGATCTGGAACAAACACATCCAAACCCTTTTGTTTGTCACACCTGGGGACCACAAATGGATTCTCATCATACAGTAGATTGGAAATGTATGCTTATTTACCCCAGCATCCCTCTCTCTCTCTTTCTCTCTTTCTCTCTCTCTCTCTCTCTGCATCTCTCTCTCTTTCTCTCTCTGTCTCTACCCAAACATTATTGTCATTTCACCAGCTGTGAAGAGGGCCCCATATCGAGCCCATGTACATGTTGTATGTTGTCATCACTCAACTAATCTCTACTCTCCAGCTTTTTGATGACACCAGAGACACAATTTGATGTTCCCCTCTCATCACCTGTCACAAATGTCCTCCATGCGTTAACTTTTTTGAAATAGCGCGAGACACACACACACACACACACCATATGCATATTTCACCCCTCCCCCCAATCCGTTACTGTAGACACGATGAATAATACATCTTTTACTATATTATTGCAAGAGATTTGTAACACTTGAAACAGAATGCAATATGCAGTTTATCTGCATGCAACGGCGGAAAACACAAGGTGCTTCCGGAAAGTCTGTCTTTATTGTCAGGGGTGATGGGGAAAAGAAAAGAGAGAGAGAGAGAGAAGAGAAAGAGGAGAAGAGAGGAAACAAGCTCGTGTGACTACTGACAGGCCATCAGCTTTCCCGGGGCAATTATTATTCCCTCGGGTGAAGAGTTTGCAGGATGCCAAAAAAAGGCTGGTGACGGCCTCTGTGCCTTGTCTACACACTTAAACAAAGGATGTGTCATTTTCCCACCATGTCCACGTGCTTTGTGTTACTATCTATATGTCAACATTCAACAGCAGCTCATGTTGGTTTAGGTTTTGACACACACGCAAGTGAAGAGGGGAGCGTTTTTAACTTGTAGATAGACCAGATGATTACTTACCGTTTGTTGGTATTACAAGTGTTTCAGAAAGGTTTCAATAAGTAAGCAAATGTGGCACTATCTAACTATGTGTTCAATTGCATCTATTTGAAAAGGAAAAATCTAGATGTTGGATAAAGCCACATTCAAAATCTAATCTAATAACCTTCAGCATGGTGCTAGGAATGATTTGAATGACGGAAAGTTTAGTTGAAAAGTTGCGATTTTTGGTCCAGATTATTGAAAGACTAATGCTGAGATAATGGCCATTAAAGTTGGTTGTATAGGAGAAATATACAGATGCAAAAAAGCCTTAACATCAGTGGTCAAACTTTCTATAAACTGTTCAGGCTGTTATATACAAACCACATCACTCTACAATACCTCTGTCTATACTCATACAACAACAACACATTATCACAACATATTGGAACACAACAGCCGCTCCAATAACTCTATTAATTATATATACAAGATATCATCAATTAAAAAAGTTTGAGCTCCGTACTTTTCCAGGCTATTCTGTTCAATTCACTAACCTCATGAAGAACCTGAAAAAACGATTAAATTAATTTCCCTATATATACTCTGCAGACCTGTGTTAGAAAAAGTCTGGCATTATTAAAAACCCCCAACCCTTAATCATCTGACGCCTTTGTTTTTCCGCCGGAGACTGCGGTCCATTTGGAAAAATGTAATTTCCTGAAGTAGAGGGTCGAGAGCTGATGCCATTTTAAACGGAATAATTGAAGTGTTTTTTTTTTTTTTTTTTTTTTCTAATATGTTTTTGTCCTGCCTGTGTGAAGCGCTAGTGTTTAGTGGTGGGGCCCTACCTTGTTCCTATTGGATATGAAAGGGGTTGAAAGCGCACAGTCTCTATTGTTTAATTTGACGAGAAAGCGCGAGGTGAGCTTGGGTAGAGGAAATGTGTTTCTCTTGTGTTGCTAGTATAACCACTTGAGAGCCCATTCACTGCCGGGGGCTATTGACCAAACCATGTCAGGTTTTTTATGCTAGAAAAAAAAACGTGTCCCCACACGATGCTTAAATTGCATTTGGACCCTTTTGGCTGGGGGTGAGCAAACGGCTGGCCCAGAAATCAATGGGAGGATACAAGCCTCGGTGGACACGGGGGTAAAGGCGTTAGCTTTCATTCCCTGCTATTGACGAATGCCAAGGTACATTTCATCAGACTGTAGCCCACTGAGTTTTTGTTGAAGAATGTAGATTGTACTCAATGCAGAATGAATGGGAGAGCATATTCACATGAGGAATGTTAAACCATCTGAAAACCTGGACTAAAATAGTAAAACAATCAATATATGATATCAAAGGTGGGTGTCTTGATAGGCTTTTGCAAAAATCAGATTGAGAATAAATGCTCATAAACATTATAAAACTTGGTCTAGCTGTCTAGACTGTTTGACAGGACTGTGAGGGTGTGGCCGTATCGTAACGTTTATTTTTATCTATAGAACGTTTGGGCAAATGACTGCTGTGATTGGTTCAAATCTGTGTCATAAGAACCAGAGCAACTACATTTCTGTAAAGTTTATCACATTTAAATGACAATATCGTTAATTTGGATCGACAGATATGCCAAACTCTTTTCAGATGCTTTACTATCATGTAACTAACTCCCTAAATGACATACTGTAGTTGGAAGGATTTTGTGGATTTAGTTTAGGCACCCTTAGCTCAGTTGGTAGGGCGGGCTCCTCCCCCCCCCCCCCCCGGGCCGGGCCCAGCAGCAGACCCGGGTTCGATTCCCGCCCGTGGTCGTTCTCTGCATGGCACTCCCCTCTCTGCCCCATTTCACCTCTGTCTCTCTGCACTATCAAATAAAGCATAAAAATGCCACAAAAAATATCTTAAAAAAAAACAAAAAAACATTTACTGTCAAAAGTTTGAAAGATGACTCCAGCGTTTTGCTGTCGATAGCTAGGAGCTGCTAACTCTCATCACACGTCTTGAGGGAGTTAAATGTAAAAAAATAAAAATAAGTAGATGGATAAATAAACATTGTATCGCAGCTTTGCTTCGCTGATCTGTGACTAACTGGATAGCCATTAAGGTTTGAAAATCCCAGGGTGTGAAACAGACTGGAACCCATTGAGCTTTCGGCTCAGCATAATAGATTTTCATTTCCTTAATCAACTTCCTTATTCATCCTTCTTCGTTTTATTTTTTATTCTCCCAAGGAATTAATATAGATCAGTGCAAATGAGAAGCCGAAATACGTGAGTGAGTGAGTGAGTGAGTGAGTGAGTGAGTGAGTGGCAGCATGTTTAGGCTCAGTGGAGGAGAGAAGGCCTTCTTTCTAGCAGCATCTGTTGCTCCCCCTGCTCTGTCGCTATTTACAGATAGCTGCCATTATTTACGCCTGATAAGATTCCATCCAATTTGCCAAATCCACACACAGTTCACAGACACACGGACAACGTACACGGGCGCTTAACAAGGAAATATATCGCGGCGAGGGCTTGTCAGTCGGAGCATTTCCTATTCAACGCTGGGCAGAAAAAACATATTTGAAAATGATTTGTTGCTATAACAAGCACAAAAACAAACAATGACTAATATTTGTGTTTCGTAAAAGGCAAAATGGCCTTGCAGAGAGACAGGTATACAACATAAGCACACACGCACACACACACGCACACACACACACATCTGTGCTCTTACACGGATACACACATGCCACATATAATAAGCCAAATAACCTTCAAATTCTAATATTGGTGGTAATATCAGAAAAGGCACAGTGAATGAGCCGCTGCTTAGTCACCGTTAGCATTGAGCATTCAGCAGGCAAACTGAAGGAGACAATATGTATACTGAGATAAGGATTACACAAAGCTCTTCGGATACACTTCTCCCATTGCCATGTAACAGGCCCCCTCTTCACACAGCCAACCATGGCCACATATTACCTAGACCTCTGCCTAAATACTGTGTGCCTAAACATGGGATGAATAATCCACAGTGAATATTATGGGCCAGTTTTTCTTGGATTTTGGAATGTATATTCTCGCTCAGACTTCAGGGACTTCACATATTTATTTGTGTGTGTCTGTGTGTGTGTGTGTGTGTGTGTTTACTTGTACAGGCATCTTTTTAAACGTCAGAGTGATGACATTTATGGAAAATGAGGTAATTTTGTCTGGTCTTCACTCAAACTTTTAAGGGTTAAGACTTGGTTCGAAAGGTTCATCTTATAATTTTGGTTTAGGTAAGGGTTAGTGTAAGGGCTGGGGTTAGGCATTAGTTCTGATGCTTAGGGTAAGAAGCTAGGGAATGCAGTATGTCAATGAATGTTCTAACAAAGGCATAAGTACAATAATGTGTATTTATTAGTGGTGGGCCGTTATCGGCGTTAACGTGCTGCGTTAACGCAAAACTCTTATCGGCGATAAAAAAAATATCGCCGTTAATCTCTTATTCCACCTCCTGTTCGGCTCAGGGGAGATGGTTCCCTCCAGGGCCGATGGCTGTTCGCCGTCAGGGTGAACCCCCTTCCGTGTGTTCTCTGGTCGGGTAATAATAGCCGGGGGCCGTTGTTGACACTTGAGGAGCCTTTATTGCAGGAGCGAAGCTTCTCTCACACACCCGCCGCTCTCTCTCTCCATCACTTGCCCACGACACACACCACCTGGCTGCAGGATCGCTAATGTAACACTCAGCGCCAAACCCCCTTCACAAATCTGTCTATTCAATGTTTACTTATGAATGTATCCATGTACGTAACTCTGACATGTACATAACTTAATTTATTGTTAATAATATGGTCTGTTTATAAATTCGGCATATGATTAAAGCATCTAAACGCCCGTAATCATGTTAAACGTTTACTGTTTTTAAGTTATTAATGCCACTCGCTCCCGCAGATACACAGCAGAGGGAGGTCTTATATTCAGCCATTGCTAAAGGGAGTGCTGTATTATGGAACGGCCGCTGTGGTACGAAATTCCAGTCTCAACAATGTTTCCTACACGAAATTATAACTCTAGCGTCTACAGCCCGTTGTTTTCATGTAGTGTAACTTGTGTAATGTGTTACATTATTCAGCTGTTGCCGTGATGTCGGCTAACGCTGATGCTAATGATAACTAGCTCTCCGTCGCACAATAGACTGTAGGTTGGTGTTGCAGCCAGCTGTTTGGTGAAGCGCTGTCCCACAGGTAAAAGCCATGGACCTATAAAGCCTGTCCAATATTCACTCTAGTCCAGCTTCTTGAAAAGTTTATAAGGACTTTATTATTTATGTAAAAATTATATTTAATGTTTCACTTGAAGCACAAAAGTAATGGCTTTATTTTCTGTTATAGCCTATAGCCTACCCAACAAATTAGTTTTTTCGTTTTTTTTAAGCACAAAAAACAGTGCAATGTTGTGATTTTTAGCCTTATATCTGATTAAATTGTTAGAATATTATTTGTTCGCAATAATTAGACACTCGTTCTGATGACGAAATGAAAGCCACCTGGCTTGAGAAACACGTTCTCAAAGACTTACTTTGAGTCATTATTTAGGAGCACACACATATTATGAATGAATTCAAATGAGCCATTTTAATATAGATTAATCTAGATTAATTCCAAAATTAATCTAGATTAATCTAGATTAAAAAAATTAATCTATGCCCACCTCTAGTATTTATATATGCGTGAGTGTATGTAAATAAAAATGAGGCATGTCTACAGAAAAATAATGGCAGCAAAAAGTATATAATGGAGGGCACACGGTACTAGAGAGAGAGAGAGAGAGAGAGAGAGAGAGAGAAACTTTAAAAGGGGATTGGCTGTGTCAACAAAAAAAAAACGATGGCTCTATGATTGCAGTTCTCTTTGCATATAACATATACTGTAGTGTCAGTTTGAGTCTGCTCCCAGCACCAGATGGATGTGACAATTCAGATGCCGGAGGAGGAGGAAACTAAAATAATACTAAATTGTCAACCGTAAAGAAAATGAGTTGACTTTTTCAAACACTCTAAACTGTCATGTGTCAAAGCCATCAGACTGCCAAGAGATTAAAACTATAAACCACATTTTGGCTTTTTTACAGGGAGATATTTTGTATGCGTTCTGCTGCACTGTCATCGCTCAGTACTATTGCCTGAAGTGACGTTAACACAGTTGCCCTTGTATATATCAACACATCTAGACTGTTGCTGTTAGTAGCTGAGCAAACCTTAACCCGGGTTGGTTTATGGCTGGTCTTCCTATCACAACAGCTCACCATAACTAAAAGGGAATGACAACAGTTGTGCATCCGTGAGGCCAATTCATACTCTTGTTCGTGGGTTAGCGACAGTGAAGTAGAAATAGTCATTTGCGGGGTGCAGCCCAACATGTGTAACCATGTAAGCGCGCAAGACGATTGCGCAATGCTCTAGTGAGTAAATTAATCCGTTGCTCCAAACTCTTGTCTAGTTGGTGGCGTTTGCCGAGAAGAATATCAAGAAGAAGAGAACTGCACAATAAAGCAATAGTGCGTAGGCTAATAGAAACAGGGATACATTTTCTGCAGAGTCACCTATTGCACTTTCTGTTCATACATTCTTGTGATGGGTTTCACACTCGTGCAGTGTGTTGCCACAGTGTGGACCACAAAACTATAGTGCGGACAGGAGGGTGGTATAACTTAAACTGCGTGTCCGGAAGTCTTGTGGAAATTATAAAGTAGGGCCCTTTGGTGTGCACACACACAATGAACTGGTTCTACTTGGCTTAAGAGCCAAAAAAATAGAAGTTGTATGAAGATGTGACACATTCCTTGCCTTGTTTTCCCTTCTCTCTCTCTCTCTCCGCCTGCCACTGGCCGCTATCTACTGCGCTCGTCACTGAACAACACACACACACACACACACACACACACACACACACACACACACACACACACACACACACACACACACACACACACACACACACACACACACACACACACACACACACACACACACACACACACACACACACACACACACACACACACACACACACACACACACACACACACACACACACACACACACACACACACACACACACACACTACATGTCCCAAGCCTTTTTACCAAAAGGATAACCCATGTGATGTTATACCCTTGCAGGGCGCAGCAGCATCTATATAAGCTTCTCGCTTTTTTCTTTGTCTATTGAAGAAAAAAGCGTTCCACTCTGGTAGATTACGGTCAGGCGCGATTAAGATCTCTGCCTCACTGGAGAAGGGAGAAGGAGAAAACAGGGGGACGTGCTCTCTGTGTGTAACCTTATAAAACACAGTAGAAGAGAGACAGAGGAGATAAAAACAGATGAAATCCTTCCTTCACTCCGAAGGCGTGGCCGGTCCCAATGCATGAGAAGCATCATTGGTTTCCATCTCTTTGAATGTCTGCGTCTTTCTCCTCTTTCTTTTCTTTTTTTACTCTGAATCTCCTTGTCTTTTTCCCTCACCTTACTGCCTTCTGAAATGGGAAGTATCCCTGTGTGTGTGTGTGTGTGTGTGTGTGTGTGTGTGTGTGTGTCCTTCACTCTGATCATTCCACAGTCGGGATATTATCAGCGCACACAGTGGCTTCAAATGTAACGTTTGAAGATGCAGGGTGCTTGAATCTGATGTGAACGCTCAGTCAGTCTGCTGTTGTAAGTCAGTCTGGGTATAAGATGGTCAGCCTTATGCTTAACGTATCTACTGTATTTCAAAATGTCTCTTGTCCTTCATCCGTCCACATATTGTATTGAAGTTCACACATGAAGATCTAGTGGACCAATCAGTGATTGTTGATTGTTGAATCTTTTTTTAAAGATTTTTTTTTTTTTGTGGGAAATGTTATGCTTTTTATTAGACAGGTTGGTGAGACATAGGTGAAAGAGAGGGGAATGACATGCAGACAACGACCACGGGCCAGATTCAAACCTGTGGTCTGCTGCTTCTGAGGACTGAGCCTCTATGGGGGGGTGGTTGCTCTAACCACTACACCAACATCCCCTTAACAACAGAAGGGGATGTTTGGCTTCCTGGAAATAACTAAAACTAAAACCCAATCAAAACAAATGCGCCCCCCTCCCTCCCTTATATTTATTGTGAAGCACTGTGCATCCCACTGTCTTAACTCACTGACCAAGAAGAATGGACCAACCATTTTCCTTGTAACATAAAGTCTGTGAAACCTGTGGACACAGAATGAGATGTGTGCCATTGGAGACATGTTGTCTGCTGTTGAGATTAGATTCCCCCCCCCGTATTTTAATAACTTTTAATTATAATTATTGCACCTGTATGCCTGGCTTTACGTGGGATATACAGCTGCTTCTGCTATTTGAAGGCTATTTGCACATCTGCTACTGAGGGGAGAGCTGTCAATGTGGTCACACACTCTCTCAGCAAAACACATGGAGATATTAAACCAACACTACTTACACAATGTAATCATTTTCACTTTAGTGCGATCTTACTTATTTTGTCAAGATGATACAAGGTTAATCTTATAGAATGTTCTATTAGACAAGGGCCTTCCAATGTATTGGGAAGTGGCCTTGTGTCTTTATTCAGCATGCACATGTTATTTACCGTCGTTATAGTAAATACGGATGTGTATTAACCTACTGGCACTTGCTGTTTTTGAGTGCTTACTCTGTTTTGTTGTGTTGTGAGTGCGTGCAATTTACACGTTTCCTGCATAACATCTATCAGCATTCAAGTACCCTTTTGTTAAAGTCCGTGGTTTGATAGTAATGTGCTGAATGATTGTGAAAGACAGTAAATCTAGTTAGATTAGTACATTCTTACTCACTCACACAAGCTTATGGTGGCAGATCATGTAGCCTGATAGGAAAAACATATTAGTAACAATGTACAATGCTGCCATTTGTATTTCATTCAAAATGTATTTTATTTAATGGTGACTAAATCCATACATTTATGTGTACTGTATATCTAGACAGATAGATCAACAAACTCTCTACTGTGAGTCTGTCCCCATACTGGGCGCCCCATCAACTATGCTATAGGCACGCTGCTGGATCCCATTTAGCTATTTGCCTCTGTGAGTTTGATGGGTGTGTGTGTGTGTGTGGGTGTGTGTGTGTGTGTGTGTGTGTTTGCGTATTGCGTATGAGTCTGTGTGTGCTCTGGGCGTTTTGTGCTCAATTGTTGGATGTTGTCATTGCCCGTAGCAGAGTGGGTCCAGCTCCTTCTCCCCCTTCGCTCTGTGATTGCTCACCGCTCTTGTCAGCCCTGTGTGTGTGCGTGTGTATGCGCGCTTATGTGTGTGTGTGTGTGTATGCGTGCTTATGTGTGTGTGTGTGTGTGTGTGTGTGTGTGTGTGTGTGTGTATGCATGCTTATGTGTGTGCGTACAGGGCTGGAGCACAGACCGGGCCCCGCCAGGTATAAGAGAGGAGCAGAGCAGGACACACACTCATAAATCTGACAGATGCATGGTGTGTCATTACCCTCCACTTATTATTCTCCCACTCCTCTTTATACTGTGAGCCACTTTGCCTGTTTTTTCCCTGGCCGGGCTCACACACACACACATTTGTACCGTGGCCTTGCAGAGTGATAGATGCTCCTAGGGACAGAGGTACCAAGTTATTGTTGCGATTCCTTCTCTGGATTTTCAGAGCTCGAGTGTGGCTGGGCATTTTAACCTTCTGTGTTTGGGTGTATATGCGTTGGCAGCAGTGTGTTTATATATATATATTTTTTATAGATGGATAGATAGAGTTCCTCATACATCCCCGAAGGAGAATGTTAGTGTTGCAGCAATACTTCATAAAAATAACAAAAACAAAACTGCCTTAATATACTCAAACAAAAACTGTGAGGTATAGGTACAAAAGTTATAAAACATATAAACTAAAACTACTATACTAGAGATGAATATAATAGAATTAGAATTAGAAAAACATTTGGCATAATATAAATGTCTATTTTAAAAAGTAAACGTTAAAATGTGCATTGCGAATAAATATTTTCAACTTATATTTTTGGTTTGCAAAAATATTCTATACATACACAAACATGTTCACTTCCTTCTGAAATAGTAGTAAATGCATAGAATCTCCCTACTGATAAAACAGATTAACATACAGGTCATTTTGAATGCTACTTCACAGAGGCTAAGAGATGTTAAATACTCGCCTTTTAGAGCAATTAATATAAATATAGATTCTCATGGGACTTGTAGGTACTTTCCAGTTTACAGCTTATGACTGGTAGCTGGGAAGTGAAAATAATTACTCAATAAATACTTCTCCTCCCCCTTCAATATGTTCAGACTGAAGGCAACCAAATGTCTAACAATTACTTTTACATAACAATACGCAACATAAAGCGTAAAGCAAAACTCCATCCTTATTCTACCTATTCCTATGTTACACTGTTTTTCTTTTTGAAATACACAAACACTGTAGTTATCACATAGATATATGAATAGATAGAAGGCTCATTCATTCACTTGGGGGGAACTCAGTTATCTAGTGGCTACCTTAATCAGACAACAGTCAGTACAATTGACAAACAATACGATGGACAAACAATCAGTCAGTAAAATAGGTCAATAAAAAAGGGACATATTGCAATATTGCACATGATTAAAATGCCAATAAAAAGACAGCCTGAGTTTAATATGAATAAATAAATAAATATTTCACTATTGCACACACGCTCATGGCATCCCTTTGGCCCAGAGAAAGGGAGAGAGAGAGAGAGAGAGAGAGAGAGAGAGAGAGAGAGAGAGAGAGAGAGAGAGAGGGAGAGAGGGAGGCAGAGAGAGAGAGAGCGAGAGAGATGGAGGGAGGGAGAGATAGACGGGGAGAGAGAGAGGAGTGAGCAGCAGTCGCCCCACAAGAGCAGACCTCATAAAACTCCCTGTCACTTTGACTAATTTGTTAGTCTTGTCTCACTGTGTCGAATCGTCCCCCTCCCTCTCCCCCCCCCCCCCTGACACACCTCTACACCCTGCTCCCCCTGTCCTTATTACTCCCTTACCCTAGCCACTGGAAGAAGGGGGGATGGAGAGAAAAAAGGGGGCCGATAAATGTAATATAGTGTGCCGGGGCTGGCCATTGGTTTGCAGTGATCTACACAGCCATCCATCTCCAGTCAGGAGGAAGAACAGAGGCTTTATGGAGCAGAGGATAGCATGATGGCTCGATTCCTCATCCACTTTCCCTCTGTCTCCATCTGTCTGCCTTTGTCCCACCTCACAGGCCTGCCGGTTCACCAGTGGAGTAAAAATACACATAGGAAGGTAGAATAGAGCTATTAAGAATACAGGCCGGGTTATGGTCCCCGAGACTTTAAGTTGAGTTGGACTAGTGGTAAAAATGTGTTCAGATGTTCAGCCAGGATTTTTCAGGAGTGAAGAGTCAATATTGGATCTATACACAATTAAAGGTGCAGTGCATGAATGAAGTTGGTGATTTTTAAGGACAGACTGGTTAGACATGGGATATTAAAAGTATGTTTTAGTTAGTGTCTCATTTCTTGAAAATAAAAGTTGGTTGTTTATTACCTTAGAATGAGCCTTTTGTACATAGGCACGCTGCCATTTTTCTACAGTTACATATACAGACAGACACAAACTTGGCTGGTTTAACTTTACCCGTTTTTATATAAAGTGGGCGTCCTGGGGAAATGCATCTGTTAGTAGACAAAGAAGAAGTTCTATAGTGCAAATGACTGAATACATCTTCACTGTAGCTTCTGTAAATTCTCTGAACAGGAGAGGTAGACACAGAGCATTGCAATATAACTTTCACAATTAGACGATGCCCAAAACACACGTTATTACACCCTTCACCTTTAACAGTCAAAATCTTGCTCCATGGAGGAATCAATTGGCAGGTAATTATGGAGAACGGGGCGAAGTTTACACAGAGATGTTTCCCTTATGGCGCCGCAGCATCACACCATGGGAATACTAAGTTAGTTGGATACAAGCATGATCTTTCAAAAAATCCCCCAATTGCCTATATGCTTTATATAGGAGCTATTGGCTAAAGCTAAAAATAGGGGCGCATTGTACTACCAGCACCCCCCCCCCCCCCCCACCCACACACACTGAGCTGTCAGTGCCCCTTCTACCTCTTTTACAGCCACAGCCCTCCTTCATGTGTTATTTCGAGGGGAGACAGGCCAGCGTGTGATCACCCCCCAACTCTAACTCATATCCCCCCCAGACACACTCGCCCAACCTCTGCTTCCTCCCCTGGCCTCACAAGGAAGGGGGCTGCTGTGAACTCACACACCAATTTGAGAGAGAGGTTTTGTTCCCTGCTGTGCTGGCCCCTGTTTCTTCTCTCCCACACACACTTACACAGACAGACATGAGGGGCAGGGTGTCCTGACATGTGAGCGATGGATGGGTGATGGAAGCAGTCATTTGGGGCTAGTACAGTACAGGCTGTGCAAGGTGTAGGAGTATGGATGGTTGAATGTGTGATAGTTCTAAATTGAGATAATTGTCTTTCGGAATTCGTTGTACTCTAGAAAGAACATGGCCTGATTAGATTGTATGTATGAGGGTTCAAATCTAGTGTCATTGCATCTAATAATTGTGTTCTTAATTTGCATTAACTGGCATTGTTCAATACTCTCTTTTTTCTATTCTACATACTACAGCTGATGATACAAAGTATGTAGTTAGCATGCAGTAGGCACACAATTGGGACATACTTTTATTTATTTCATCATACCATCGCACCTAGAACTTGCCTCTTGCTTATATCAGGTTGCATGCTGGTTGTTTTGACTCCGTTGATGTGACGTCACGTCAGGTGCGCAGTGGATTGTGGGTCAGAATTGCCCAAAAAGCTGTGGTTTTTCTCACTGTTTTCTTTCCATTTGGCTGGTGTGAGACAGGCTGGACGAAAAAAAACAATTAACAAGTAAACCAATTACAAGCTTACCTTGAAAGCCAGTATTGAGAGAAATGCCAATAGCCATTCAATAAACAGCCGCAGAATAAGTGAATGACAGAGGTCAGGGCACTTATTGTGGCTTTACAATGGCCAAAGGACTATAAGGCCTAAGTATCCTTTATATCTCCTTTTAAAATCACCTTTCTTTCTTTGTCTCAACTATCACCACCACAGGCTCTTTGTACGCTCTTTAAGGAAAAGTCAGTCTGCATTAAACAGCTTTAATTGAGCTTAAAAGGCTTTAAATGGCATCAGCAGCTCCAGTGAATTCATTGACGGGGGAAAGCGTAGAATGATAATGAGAAGCATCAAACAAAGGCATGTGCTACCTGATGACTTGAACACCGTGGATGAAAGAGGGTCAAAATTACACAGCAAAGACAAATGAATTAACCATTTTCAATATTATTTTTTTTGTATTTAGTTACAGGAGTTACAGTATCCCTGCGTTCCAATCCCCTTAATTACCTACTATTTAGTATGCCAGAAAAAATATTTAGGATGTCCCAATACATGCATGTCAATTGTAGTATACTGAAAATACATAGTTGCCCCACTAACTCCAATAGCATTTTGCAGTATTCGTCTTTATTCTTGCCATTTCTCGACATAATGAAATACAAATCTTAGTTATCGGATTTGCTTTTCTTTCCCTGTGGCCCTACAACTCTTCTGTATATTAGTATGTAGTGTAGTAAAAAAAAAAAAAAAAAAGAGTATGTGATTTGGAACGCAGGGAATGTCTTTATGACGGCCGGTTCTCACCAATCACTGGATGGGTTAGAATGGGGGCAGTAACAGTATGTACTAGTGCCAACAGGTCTCACAAAGGCAGTTGTTGCTATCTGCTTCAATGCATTTCATATAGCAGAAGAGCTTGAACTGTGGCTGTAAAGAACAGCATGATGCAGTGGAGCAGAAACTTGGGAGTAACTGTTTGTGTTGAATGTGACTGTGGGGTGAGTCGGAAAACAAGTTAATTGAGTTGGAGAGAGAGAAGAGAAACAAAAATGTCAACAATTCTATAACACAAGTCATTGTACAAACAGGGAATTGTGAGTTGTTACGCAGGGCACAAACAGAACAATAGTCAATCACAGTTTCAGCAGTAGTGGCTTTAGGGATTTGCAGCTAAAACTTAATTAGTCTGATTTGATTAATTTCCTATGGTATACAAACTAAAAGTGGCAGTGTGAGTTTTCTATTTTCTTTCACAGTGGCACATTTGTCAAACACCACTGTGATTGGCACATCCGTCTAACAGTTATGAGATGGTTTATGCAAATGGTTGATAAGGATAATGGTTCATCCCCACACCCTCCTATATCTCATTTCACCCAACATGCCCATGTCGTCATGTCAAATAGTTTACCATTTGAAATTGACACGAGTATGGCTTTCACATAAAAGCAAGACTTTTTTAGCCACAAGTTTGACTTCATTTGTCCAATTTGACTTTGGATCACTATGGGTTTACAATGACCTAAAAAAATATATACACATTGAAACTGCTACAGTAAAAGAAGACTGAAAAGTTCTCACTATTTATCATCCAAAGAGAATATTTTTTCTGTATTTAGACCGTCTGTTAGAGCATTTTCTCCTTGCTTGCTTTGTGAACGGTGGTTTTCACAAAGCATTATCACATTGTCAAAGGCCAGCAGCAGTGTCCTTGTCTCTCTCTAATGCAACGTTATCAATCGGATGGACAAGCCAATGATAAATTGACCGAAATACATTTACACACACAAACACTCAAATATAGGCTCTGAAAATTGTACGCATGCCGTCCTTTCACTGTTCCGTGTCTTCAGGTTACTTTTATTCATCATAAAAACTATAGATTTGCCTCTGGAGCTTTAGAACAAAGATAAAAAGAATGTATAGACGTAAAGGAACTAGAGCATAAAGAAAAAAGTGAGTGAACGAAAGAGCGAGATATAGAAAACAGAGAGATGAGGAGAAAGAGAGAGAGAGAGAGAGAGATGGCCTTCTCTAAGGGCAGCAGCAGCAGCAGCAGCGCACAGGCACAGAGCTGTGAGTTCCCATGGTAAGACAGCATGAGCTGCCTATTTGTCAGCATTGATCAACCCATTAAGGGGCTGTGGTGGGAAGCATATTGGTTTTGGAGGCCAAAGGGGCAGAGAGGGAGACAAAGATAAAGCCAGACGGGACGGGGGGGTGTTGAACTCCCGTCCAGCCTCACACACACACACACACACACGCACGCACACACACCGTCTGTAAAAAAGCCTGCAGTCTTCTCCCAATCAAACTAGGACTAGGTCTATGCAGTTCATTTTGCAGGGCCCCAACAGGAAGCTAGTAGGTGTTATTTGTCATACAGCATCTCCGGAGGCTCCACTGTCTAGGCCTATGTGTTATCTTAGCTTTCTAGCGCTGCAACGCTAATTCGAAGCGAGCTAGGTTCTCAGAGAGACTCTGTCACTTACTTGTCCTGTTCCTTAGTGTGCATGTGCGTGCTGCAAAGGGTGGGTGTGTGTGTGTGTGTGTGTGTGTGTGTGTGTGTGTGTGTGTGTGTGTGTGTGTGTGTGTGTGTGTGTGTGTGTGTGTGTGTGTGTGTGTGTGTGTGTGTGTGTGTGTGTGTGTGCAAAGGGTGTGTGGGTGGTGTTGGGTCATGGCCCTAGGGTAAAGCAGGCAGCCTCTTCGCCCAGCCTCTGATGAATTCATATAATTAACTCCTGCCTTGATCTGTCGGCTAATCCTGCACTCAGTAATAAGGGATTAAAATGTCACCTAAGCCACCTGCTGTTATTGAGCCCCTAGACTTTTTTGTGCCCTTCTATCTGTGTGCGACAGTGTGTGTGCGTGTGTGTGTGTGTGTGTGTGTGGGACTGTGTGAACAAGGAAGAGTGAGAGAGACATAGAGAGTGGATAAAAGTAAAGTGAAATATTTTCTCTCTTCGGCACAAAGACAATGTATGTAGAGGACACACTAAAAAGGTAGCACAAAGAAAGATGCAGACTTAACTATACTGCCATATGCTTGTGAGTGAGCGCCACTAGAAAGTCCATACTTCAGTTTGACTGGCTCTGAAAACTCATTGTCACAGTCACTGTAAAAGGGACATGAAAGTGGGATGTGCTGGAAGGTGGGAGATACGGAATCTGTTTTACTATGACCTCATTGGACAGAGTAAAAAAAAGTATAAAAAAAAAAAAGTAAAGGAGTGCCATTGGTTGGCTTAGACCAGCGACCACCTCCACTTGGTTTCCATAGCAACCCCCAAGTGTACTTTTTGGGGTTGTCTAATGACTCTTGTTGCTGCGGCGACTCAGGAGGCTATATACTAATGACACCTCCTGACCAATCACTGCTCTTTAAAAAAACCTGGAAGCTGATTGATCATTGGACAGGGATCTGGGGACTTGAACCTCTTATGTGTTAGACACATTCTGCCCCCAAAACACGCACACACACACCGTCCCTTTCTGCTTACGGTGCTTCGACTGACCTTAATTCTCTCCCACCGCACACTCACATACATCAATGCTTCACCCTCCCTGAACTTTAACTCAGACTCACATGTAAACAAATTCAGTGCATTATTGATGGCAGTTATCCGAGCCAGACATAATAGACCGGGCTGCTTAAGGTCATAGGAAGATGATAAGAATCATGCTAAAAGCCCTTTTAGCCCTTGATCCAAACTACAAACAACATGATCCTATGTAGTCTGAGCTTAAAGGTGTAGTCAGCAATTCTGGAGAATGTTTGTTGTCAAAATCCTTTTTTCTTTTTAAATCGCAGGCATGTTGCTAGCTATGGTGGGCCCCAGTTTACAGAGTCTAGGGCAAAAAGCTTGTGTTAATACATAGCCTAGACTCTAGGCTATGTTTTTTTTCCATCACATACACAGTACGGACAGTTGGTTGATAGTTAATTGAAATTCACTGAATTTGATAAAAAGAGTTTTCTGACAAGCATTCTCCAGAATCACCCGCAGTTCACAATTTCTGGTCAGAACATACGGTAAAGTCAGGCTTGAAAGATGTCTTCCACACCTCTGCTTTATTTTGATGTAAGCTACGGTAATAACTTAAATAGGACACAGCAATATGTTAGAGTCTTGCTGTTGGCATTTGGATGATGTTAATACGGAGTGACTAACAGTGAGTCAACAGGTCAGCGTGTTTCTCAGACGGAGACAGCTGGAGAAAACTACAGACTGTTTGACCTTTTGTATTAAGGATGGTTAATACAAGTGCGAGGCAACATACCCCAATGCACTGCAATATCAAAGGAAATATGTGAGCAAGGTGTACTTCTAGTTAGTGACGACTTACGGTATTGATTCTGTATGTTAGTGTCTACATTATGGAAAACAACATTCATAGTCACCTCCTTGAATGAGTTTAACCATATACACAAATGAAGGTACAGTTACTATATACTGCACCTCTGTGTGGTGAAGTGTGTGCCCAGTAGGCATGACCTGGTATTCCGTTCAAAAAGTATGAAAAAAAAGCAAGGATTCAAAACCACTATTATTTTCCGTCACACTTTGTCTAAGGTATTTGTTGTCAAGTATTGTTGTTTTTCAAAATAACACAGTTTTAGAGCTGTAATCTCAATACCATTATACTGTGAAGTATGCTTAAGGTTATCATACTGTCAGAATATCATAGTGCCTAGTGAGTATATCTGAATCAGAGTCTCTGTGCATTTAAGCGCGTTGTTGGCTTCGTCTTTGTGCTGCGATTGTCAATTCTGTAAGCTTTGTTCTGGTGCCATGACATATTGCTAGGGAAGTGCATTAAAGTCCCCCTGGGTATAGTCCACATGTATAGGCTTGTCTATACATGTTGTCTAGCTGGGTTCTTATGTCTATATTTGGCTGTGGTCAACTGCTGTCAAGTGCTGAGTTGCCTGAGGGGCCCAAACACCCACTGTGTGTGGCGGCCGCCCCAGCTGACTGATCGGAGGGGGCAAGCACCATGATGTGCCGTTCACTGACACTTCCATGTTGGACCTGTCCGCGTGGCCTAGTTAGAAAGATATAAGCCCCCCAAAAAAAATGCCATCATGCCAGATATAAAACAATGCCAAATATGACAGCACGGCGCGGGTACACTCAATAAGGAAAGGGTCTTCAAGGGGCGACCTTTTCCACAAAAGAAAGAGGGAATGTTTTTTTTTCTGTTTCAGAGAAAGCAAAGGGTCGAGTATTTTTCTAGTTTTTATATTCAAACTCCAGGGAGTGAGAAAAAATGAAAGAACAAAGACATGGGGAGCAGAAAAGGACATTTTGGCTTGGCGACGTTGTGCTTTCACCCCCTCACTAAAGAACGGATCTTCAAGAGGTTGTTTATTGATTTCCTACTGTTAACCTTTCACAAGCTGTTTTACAGCCACTCTGTTTGTCGGCTGCTCAATAAGTTTCCAAGGGGGAAGAGAAGGAAGCTGGGGCAGGGTGGGGTTGGCTGTAGAAGGACCAGTGGCATATTGGTCGTCGTAATTTGCAAAAGTGTGTGTGTGTGTGTGTCTAGACCCAGATCTAAATCCCTGAGTGTGTCTAAATGTTTTTAATAATCAGGTTTTGATTTTGTGATTTATTTTTATTTGCACAATTAAAAAAGCATGGTTTTCCTAATTACCATAAATATAACAAAAACACACACAGGAACACTTTATAAAGAAACATATTGTGCAGGTGAGATAAAAAAATAAGAAAAATCCCAGGAGGATTATGAAAGAAATATCACCTCATAGGTCGTTAAACAAGACTTAGCCTTCTGTTGTAGAGGGGGAGGTGAGAGAGGAGGAGGGATGGATGGAGGTAGAGAAGGAACGAGGGTTAGGGTCAGGGATGAGCAGGATATAGCTGGTGACTGGGAGTCTGGAGCCAGGGAGGGGGGACAGGAAGAGCAAGGGCCAGCCTGAACGGACCTCTCCCCGTGGGGCCGGGGAGTGGCTGATGTAATGGCATTAATCTCCAAGTGCCATCTGACTCCCAGTGTGGCTCCGTCATTGAAAAGTGCTAATTCTGCTGAACTGTGCTGGGAATTTCAGGCATCTCTAGAGGCACGGGCCCTGGATTAATTAAACACATGGCTGCCATGGAGCAGTGCACAGATTTATCTCCTCTTTATACGCCATCATCATCATCAGTGGTTTTTTTTTTTACGTTAAGCTCACAGGAGTACAGGACAAACTCAGGACATTAAAAGGTGGAGTCAGCCATTCTGGAGATGTTTTTTTTTTCAAAATCACTTTGTCAAAATCGGTGAATATATCCTCACGATCCTGTGTGTGTGTGTGTGTGTGTGTGTGTGTGTGTGTGTGTGTGTGTGTGTGTGCTGAAAAGAATTCAGGTGATAAAACACAGCCTAGGCTCTGTAAACAGGTATTGTGTATAAACCTATTGTAACTAGCAACATGCCTATTTACAGAGCGTAAGCTGTGTATTAAAACAGCATAGATTGTATTTTGTCTCAGACAGTACAGGCTTTAAGGGCTTAAACACATGTCCTTCCACTAAACATATTGTTACAGTCGCTCCCATCGTTTTGGTGCTAACCTGGGATTTCCCCTCTCTTCCTTCTCTCCCTCTCTCTCTCTCTCTTTCTCTCTTTCTCTCTCTCCAGATGAACCGACCCATCCAGGTGAAGCCAGCCGACAGCGAAGGACGAGGAGGTAATTAACCTTCTCCCAGTCTCTGTTGCACACACCCCCCCATTTAAACACACACACACACACACACACACACACACAAATACACTGGACCGGCGCAAACAAAATCCTTAATATTCTGCTCTCACTAGAGACACACTGGGAGTTAGTAGAGTAGCCCGTAATATAGGTCACTTGCTTCTATTGACTTCCCATCTGTGCCAGCAGAGGGGCTGTCTCAGGTTCACAGCCACTGGTTCAAAGGCAAGACAGAAATACTTTTACAAAATAAATAGAAAATAAATAAGAGAGAGAGAGAGAGAGAGAGAGAGAGAGAGAGAGAGAGAGAGAGAGAGAGGAAGCAACATAATGTTGATTGGAGGATCTCTCAAGAGTTAAAATCAAGTCTACTTACGGATAAGACTCAGTGGAATACACAAAAAAAAACTGTACAGAGACACTGTACTGAGACACAGACACACAGCTTCCCAAATGGGACGTTTATGTATTAGAGGCGTTTGTAACTTATTGTGTGGAACAGAATATGCAGTATTTGCACAGCTGATGTTGTACTGTTTATGTCTGTAAAGCAAACCCACGTATGTACACCATCCACCAAAAATGTCCCTACAGTATCTACCTTCCAATTTACCTTTCTACCTACTTCTGGAACAGTTTACTTAGCCACCTATCTATCTGTCTTTCTGTCTCATTAAAGAGGACATATTAGACTCAATTACAGGTCTTTGTTTTTGATGTTGGACTCCTTTAGAGCAGCTAGACTTGATTGACCACACAGTAAACTCTGTAGGTCTTCAGAAAACGGAGCCTTTCTCCCTCTCTCTGTCGTGCATTTTCAGCCTTCGATCAAAACGGTCTGCGTGTCTGAATTCCTCCTTACCCTTGCCCCCAACTCCCTTGTGATTGGTCACCTTCCATAGGGCTGCCTAGCACCACCGCTCGATTGAAAACCTTAGCTCCATGTATACACTGACACTACTCACAACCCCTTTTGTCTGATTACTGACAGAAAATAAACAGTTAGGACACCTTTAAAATGTAACTTACAGCTTACACTGCTGACTCTGCAACACGACTGACTATCATCGGAACAGCGTTGTCCTTGTACATAAGATGCAGTTTTCTTACTATAGAGCTAACCATATAAGCCTGTATAGGGCTATAACGTCCAAATGGGCATTACTCATTATTTGACACTTTGGCATGGTTTAACAGACTATCTGACATTGTAACAGCATTTGTGGGTTAGAAAAGACGGACAAGCATAATAGGTCCCATTCAAAAGTACTGTCACATGTTTATTCTGTATTTATAAGTACAAGTATAGTTAGACCACCGGTTGACCTCCAATTGAGATACTGTCTATGCTTGAATGGATGCTATTCCTCAAGTTGAACTAGACCATTCGTATTAGACAAATGTTACTCTTTCAAAAGTAAACCCATCACTGTAATGCATTAATCATGACATTACAATTTACAGCTGTGCTTTGACATCGCACAGATTCTCTCGCCCAGCATCTTCCCTCTGCCTTTAGTCCTGACTGACGTGTTGATTGACTAGATCATTGTGAAGCCATTTGGCGCTCCCATCACCGAGGTTAGTGCAGATTAAGCCAGTTAAAGATTTACATGGTTGGAATACGATCTAATTGAACGGGCCTGTGTGTGTGTCTGCCCCTATATGCTTGCCTTTGGGTGATTTAGACTGGCTAGGTCAGATTAGACTGAAGCCACTTTGCTGATTTATGTGGTCAAGTGTGAATCAGATGGGCCCATTTCCATTGACACACACACGCGCACACACACACACACACACAGACACACACACCCCTACAATGTAGATCTTATTTTTTGTGTGTCATGTCGGCGACTTTAATTAACGGCCATCTAAAAACAGGCAAAGTCTGACCGACAAGGCCCTGGGTGAGAGCCAATCCGTGCTCACTACCAAGATAAATTGGATCTCTGGGCTTAAAAAAAGGGGGGAGGGGAGAGGATGGATGGATGGGTCCCAATATCAATTACTACCCCCTTTTTTTCAGCAGAAAAGAGAATGGAGACGAACAGGCAAGTGTGGATGAAATACAGAGGGGCTCTTCGGGGTTTGGCACAGGGCCCCAATGCCAGTCTGTCAGATGAACTTTCTATATGGGAGGACAGGATAGGGACGGAGCGCGCAATGAAATAAGACCAAAGCCCTCCGACAGGCCCCGACAGAGATATTGAGCGTTAATGGCAACAGGAAGTCAGCAGACATGGGCCGGGCGAAAGTAAACCACAGTCGCGGCCTGGGCTGACAATGAAATGAGATTTACTATGAAAGGCCTGTGGTTAAAGGGGGGGAACATAGACAGAGCCGAGCTATAAGGGAGACTTAAGGGAGAGAGAGTATATATAGCCAGGGATGTCAAGGCTGAGGACTATAGTCAGGTACAACCAAATCCCAGTGGGGGGGAGGGGGGGGATCTAGAATGTCAAACCCAGGGCTGAACAGCGGGGGACATTTGACACCTTTTTAAGAATGGAGTCACATCTATCAAACTACCAAGGCATCCGCAATTATCTGTCACGGGAACTTGTGTAAGGGGTCTGAATGACGTGCCTGTGCAGGTATTAGGGCCCATTACTTGACTTGGAGACTTCAGTATAGTATAGCCCCCCCCCCCCCCCTGTTTTTTGGTTCAAGGCATCCCTGAGAGACGTGCAATCTCTAGGGGGGATATAGGAGTGTCAGGAGGAGAAGTAAAAACCAGGGCTCAGAAAATGACTAGGGAGAAAGAGAGAGAGAGGAGGGAGAGGGGGGGTGGGGGGGGGACATAATCCTTGGGCTCGGGCTGCCAGTGTGGATCACAGAGCTGATTCTCTGGCTGTCTATTACAATGACTCATGTTTCGTTTTATTTTTTTCCCCCCTTTGGATTATCAAGGAAGAACGCGAAGCATGCATAGACAGGATGGGGGGCATCACAGCCCCTTTTTTTATAAATCTATTTGAGTCGTTCGACCTTTCCCACCCCACGAAAAATCCACATTCATCTGATGTGCTTAACACCACCACTCTCCCACTCTGTTCTGCCCGATTCTATGAAAAGCCCTGATGATCTCAACTCAGAGATATTGAGAAACAATCAAGGGGGCATGAGTCTTTCTGAACACATCAGTAGTGCAGCAGCAGTACCAGACAGGGTTACTACTACTATATCTCCACTTGAAAACCACCAAGCAATTTTCTCTTCAAGTCAAATAGGGGGGGGGGGGGGGTACCAAGAAATGAGGAAAAAAGTATAGACATCTCTTGGTCTCTCTATCCATCCATTGCGTCCTTTTCACTTTTCCCTATCTCTCTCTGTCTCATTGGTACCGCAGTGAGGGGAGAGATGGAGCGAGTGATAGAGAGAGAGAGATATAGATAGATAGAGAGCGAGAGAGAGAGATAGATAGAGAGAGAGAGAGCGAGAGAGAGAGAGAGATAGTGAGGGTTAGAGATTTGGTGCGAGGCCCGTGGAGGAATATGAGAGAGAAGGGGGGTGAGAGACAGGAAAGACAAAAAAGAAAAAAGAGAGAGAGAGAGCGAGAGTGCTGGTAAGAGATGACAGGATGAGAAAGTTAACGGAGGGTGATGGAGGCAGCTGAGTGAATCTCTGCAGTAAATCATCTCAGAGCCGCCCCGTCCCCGTCCCTATCTCCTCCAAGCCTTTCGCCTTCTTCGCCGAAGGAATCTTATATATTTTTTTTTTCATTTCTTCCACCCTGACCTTGTCTGCTGCTGTGTCTGGCTGAAAGAAAAGGAGATGGGGGCCAGATTATCTATGATTGGAGATGGCCATTATCTAAACACAATCTCAGAGCCAGCCCCCCCACCCGTCCCCCCCTGCTCCTTCAAGACACACTGTGAAGAACCCACTGATGAGAAGAAAGATGATTGGTCAAGCCAGCCAACACCCTCTCTCTCTCTCACTCCCTCCCTCTTTTATTAACTCTGATAAGATGGGTTTTTTCGACGCTCTCAACCAAAATACCCCAGCAGCAACCTCCATCAACATCGGCTTTTTTTTTCTCACACAGAAGTGACACTCACAGTCCATTTTGTTCACACACACACACACACACACACACACACACACACACACACACACACACACACACACACACACACACACACACACACACACACACACACACACACACACACACACACACACACACACACACACACACACACACACACACACACACACACACACACACACACACACACACACACACACACACACACACACACACACACACACACAGTCTCTTTACCCTACTTGTTTATTAGCTCCCCGTACTTTATTGGACACTTTATACAGTGCCAGCAGCAGCAGCAGCAGGGTTGAAGAATCCACACACTTGGTACTCGGGCAGCCCAGTGTGATGCCTTTTTTAATATGTTGTCCACAAGTCTTTGGTCTTTCTGTCTGGCTAAAGGGTGGGGAAGTCTTTGTGAATAGGGCCGTATAGTCTGTTGTTTTTGTCCTTGCCAACCTGCTGCTCTTCAGAAAGGTTGACCCCCAATTCAGGGCCAGTGGAAGAGATTGACAGGACCTTAAGATGTTGCGCACTGTGCTGTCATGCCCCCACACACCCCAGCAGGTAATAAGGGAGAGAGAGAGTGAGAGTGAGGGCTGCTGCTTGGCTGGCTTTAGTCTGCATGGCAATCCACAGGGGAGGGGCTGTCTGGAGGCACCTCACGCCCACACACACACACACACACACACACAAACACACATAAGAGCGCGCTCCACTTTACATGCAAATGAAGCCAAAAGATCCCTCTGTGCCTCTGGACACGATCGCGCAAGACTCGGGAAAAGTCAAGTAGAGAAACCTGGCAGTCTTTGGTGTGTGTGTGTGTGTGTGTGTGTGTGTGTGTGTGTGTGTGTGTGTGTGTGTGTGTGTGTGTGTGTGTGTGTGTGTGTGTGTGTGTGTGTGTGTGTGCACAAGGAGAAATACACTGAGAGACATTTGGACACAAAAGAACGGAGGATTTACAACAGGGTAATAATTCAGGGTTGTAAGGCAATGATTGAAATTACTTTTTTTTTTCTCCTAGCAGAACACAATGGTTAGGCGTCACCATTAGAAAAGGATGTTTTTTTAATGTAGTTAAAAATGTTTGGACAGAATCCTTGAAACAGGCAATTTCTGAGAAAGTGTCCTTGATTGCTCTCTGTGTTGTTGGGAGTTTTTTTTTTTTTTCTCGAGGATGCATGCCAGAAGGGTTCGGGAAGCTCCCATGCCACTTTCCTCCGGGTGAATGGATTGTGACAGCTCTAGCGGTTATAAGTAATGCATTTCACAAACACGCAGCTTGTATCCTCGCAAACAGCCTGAATCACTGACAATTTGAATGTTTGTTCTCGTCTGATTATTCCATTTACCACCTCATGATACTGGATAATCCACTTGCGTACAGCAGATTGGGACCAACAGCGGAAGAAAAAGGTTTTTAAGTGTGTGTTGGTGGTGGTGGTGGTTGTTGCATATCATTGTCACGGGGATAGGGCTCTAATTACCTCTGTTAGCTGGCTAGGAACTAAACATTTGTTAGGAGTAGAATGTGTCGCAAATTAAGAAGTCGCAGGTGTGTTGCGTAAACAGGGAATGCATGTGGGGGTTGAGATATGCAGATGAACGGATACATATAGCATTGCGTGTCGTTTCACAACTATCTCACTACATTACTTGACGATGTCTACATTAACTTCAACACCTCTTCTGAGCTGTGCATGTTGACACTGAATTATACATTAAGAATTGAAAAAGAAAATGTCTTACATTATATACATTTGTCAAATGTAACATTTTACTGTAGTTGAACAGTTTAACATAGGGAGATAGTTGAGTATGCACATTATGACAAGCAGTATCCCCCCAATAAGTAGCCTATACCATCAATTTCTGTTGAGCAATATTTGTTCTAAATCGAATCATTTGCTGTAAACCAAAAGAGTTGATCAATTTTGCTGGTTGTAGTTTAATTTATTTCCCACTCTTCAGCTTCTGGTATTTGTGGGTAGCACTTACTGTGTCAATCAAAACTCATCTTCAGAAAGGGAAGATATATGGGACACAATGAGAAGATAGAGAGGAAAAGAGAGGGAGAAAGTGACAGAGAGATGAGGGAGACGAAAACCAGGTCCTGACAACTGTGCCCAGAACGGGATTAGCTTCATGCCCCTGTTGCTGTTCAATGCAACAACAAACTGACCTGATCCCATTCCAACAATGAAATTACACACAGAGATATGTAAATGTTTTGTTGGTGATTACATTGAAACCTATAGGGCCCTTTTAACAACATAATCACCTATAACCAGCATAGTTATAGTGCAATAATATAGTATTATTGTGTACAAATAGTATTGTCTTACACACATTTTGATTATGTTTACGGGCTATCTGAGGCACATTTATATAATTCAAATCCAAAATGATGCAAGTTCAAACACAAAGAAGAAATAAGATGTTCACTTAAAAAATTATATTAACACATTTAGTTTATATTTGTATCATGAGTAAGTCCATGATACAGAACAGATAATAACATGATATTGATAACTTAAGAATAGTATTGAACCCAGCTGATTAGGTAGTGCAAATCTGGCAACCTCCCTAGAGCATCTGTTAACATCGCCATGTAGTGCAGTAAGAAAGGTGGGAAGAATCAGAGTTTCTTTCCTGAATATATTGCTAGGTGTTAAACTGCTATCTTGAACTGATGTTTTTATATTGGCAGAAATGATGTTAAATTCAAGTAATCCATAAAACTTCAACATTACTTTGAAATACCGTACCAGCCGAAATCATTGACTGAATGTCTGGCTATTTTCTCTATGGGCCAATTCCCATGCTAGTATATACGGTATACTGTAGACATATTTCTAATACTGACCAGAACTTGCACAATATGAGATTCATGTCTATGTTACATCAGATTATTTTTTCGTTTTCAGTTCAAATGATTCCATTTGTGTTTATGCTGTTTTGCTTTGGTCCATTCTCAAAGCCATTTCTCAACAATACATTTGATTTGGATACTTTTCAGTTTTCATTTTCACAGGTGGCACTAACTTATTTGGGACAGGGCCATTAATTAAGTTAAATACACAACAGTGTTATGGCCAGATACCTTTTGACTCTAAACAGTTTTAACAACGGCATATAAAAAAATAGTGTCACTTAAACGCATATTAGTTTAAGGAATGATTCTGAAATGGTGCATTGTCATCTCAGCTTATTACCAAATATGTTCACAGTAAGATTAAGTGTGTGAGCTTGATCATCAAATCTCAACTGTTGTAGGCATACACATGTTGCCCTATTCAAATATTAATATTATTAATAATACGTGTGTGTGTGTGTGTGTGTGTGGTACATAGTCAAACTACCACAGTTCTTCCCTTCTAACCATATACAAAAGGTACTAAAAACAAAGTCTAACTAGCTGTTTGTAACATTTTACACAATGAATCTGGTCTGTGCGCGTACACATGTGTGTGATGGGGTCTGGTGGTGGCAAGCCTCCCAGGCAGCAGCCAGCCAGTGCACCATGCATCAGGCTGTCCTAATGAGACCATAAGAAGCACACACTTCTCTGTTGTGCTGCCTGGAACATTACTCTGCATTTGAAATGCACCCAGCGGTCGAAGAGGCATCTTTTATCGTTGGATGCAGCTGTCCATGCTTTTCTGAACACTTACTACTAACCAAGCTTTTCCCTGACTATACTGCCAGCAGGCAAGAAGTGTTGGACTCATGAGCAGAACAAATATTTACCAGGACAAAAGAGCAAGAGAGAGTTATTCTTTAAAGAGAATATTCCCATTATTGGCAAAACAAAAGCAGAGACATTTGAAAAGTAGACTACACAGCAACCTATTCCTAGCCTGAAGATAAATACTATAGTGATAGGAGGACAATAAAGAGTGGAAAGAGAGATTCAGAAAGAGCAATAGACCGACAATAGAAGGAGAAAGGAGAGGAAAATGATAATCTATATGCATATACCGCTATAGCCCATAACACAAGTAGCACTTTATTCCACAGAGAGAAGAAGCATCAAACCTGACAGCATATGGCGGCTGTGCAAAATCCATTAATTTTTAATATACTGGTCGTCGGCTGAAATGAAAAGGCTTCCTGAGACATGCAATTGTCAGATGTCAGTAGTGTTTTGATAACTTTTTTTGATCTCCCTTTTTTATAAAATTTGCATTCATAAAAACGGGGCAGCTGTCCACATGCCACCTCCGTTTGGACATGGGGAATGGAGAATGACATGGAGACATTTTTCCACACAATTGCTCCCAACTGCAGTCAGGGAGATGAGGCACTAAGGGAGGGGATAACAAAGGAGATGTGTGGAGTTCTTTATGTGGAAGAGAGAGTGAGTGTGCACTGGCTAAGGCCTTGAGAAAAAAAAAACGCAATACAATAATGCCATCACACACTTATAAAGACATTCATATACTGCATACGTATAAGCCTTGAATGCAGATCTGGTATAAAGAACAAATATGAAAGCATAGGTTGACTAGCCAAATCAAAGCATGTCTTCACATCTACTTCAAAATACCTAAACCAAAACTTGAAAGAGTCCAAGTATCCTTGAATCTGCTAATTACATTTTGAAGTATCCACAGTCGAAAATGCTTCAAAAAGACACATAGATTATGAAGTGATGTTGAAGATTTGCAGATAATACAAAACAATTCAAATGAAACTGATTCAGCCACGGCTTCACAGTTCACACATTATTATTTTTTTAAAGTATAGCGTGGCGAGGTTTTGAATGTGCAGATTACAAAAGGCCTCTTCAGAGCAGAGCAGAGAAGTGCTGTAAAGTTCAAATGTTCTCAAGCTGTGTGTGGTTCACAGGGGATAAGATGAGCCCTCCTCTCAATGAGAGATAAGTACAGAGAGGTCAAACGGTCAACTCAAACAGTTTTGTCATACTTCTATATCCACGGATTTGTTCTATAGGAAGGTCCTCACCCCTCTTAATGCAAATACATGACTTTAGTTGAGAAGAGTATCCTCTCTTTTTTCTGCTCCTCTGTCTAGTTTTAATGGATTACCCCGTTGGAGTCAGGGAGTCATCTCCTTGTGCAATAGGCAGCATTACAAGATATTTATTCATATTCATGCCAATTCAAAAGCTTGCAATAGTGGCGGAAAATAGGGGAACATTCCAATGAGAGCAGCTTTGGAGACAGGAGCAAAGCGGACTAATTAATAGCAATCTATACTCAGGCCAGGGCTAGGCAGTGAGGGCCGACTGAGACACTCTTAGGGTCAGGGGCAATGAAATGAGATAGCAGGCTCCAAATTCATTTTCTCACCGTGTGCTCTCTCTCCCAAAGGAAGGCTCCCAAAGTACACTCAACACTTCCCCCGTTTTTAAATGCCTTTCGCTGGGGTGTCATTTATTTCTGCGTCTGCCAGCACATTTAGGAAAGTTCATTACTTCGCTCATGGCTTGTTAATTAGCCTGGTGAAGCCGCCATTAGATCCTCCTCGGGACCCGAGGGCCAAAGATGAGACTTTTGTCCCGATACATTAACACACTGCAGGAGGCCTGTTAAAAAAAAAAAAAAAAACGGCACTTCTTCCCCCATTTAAGTGGTAACACAGGGACACCTTAGTGAAAATGTGAAAGATGGGAGGTACAATTTAGGGCAAAAAAGTCCCGTGTTGTCAGGACTGGGGCCTCATTTCATGTTTCACCTTTGATGCCCATGGACAAGGGGTCGAGCTCATTCCTTTCTAACACCTGTTCATGGTGACTGACTTTACAGCTATACGTAGCTCCTGCGCCGATACTTAATCTCCATCTAGATGTCCTGTCTATCCGTCTATGCTAAATCCCATTCTACTGTATAAGTGGCTGTCTCTACGGGGATCTCCAAAGGGGGTTCTCACTCACTATCCAACCCTTAGACTTCCAAGGGCTGTAATGAGCAGTATAGGCTATAGTAACAGGGGCTCAGCTGGATGGGTCTGGTGAATTCCTGCTGTGCCAGGCGTAACTATGGGAAACATGGAACTGACACCATGGCTACAACACATAACACACTATAGCAGCAGTATATAGAGAGAGACCCAGGCCTTATTGATTATGCAGGTGCTCATTGGTGTGGCCAAGCGGGGTAGCCAGGCACGTGTCTCATTTGAACTTTACAGGAATGGAACAGGATTTGATTTCCACCTTGATTTCCACCCCTGAAAAAAAAAAGGAAAAAAAAAAGATCGGAAGCCCCGGTTGATTTATTTTTAGAACAGCTGCGTCTAATGGGGCCTGGCAGGTACAGGAGGCGTCACATCTGTCGAGGGGGCCAGGTGATGTTCTTGCCCTCCGTTCTTTCCCCCATGCTTCCTCTCTACTAGCAGTCAAATGACTCACGCTTGAAGATCAACAGTGTCGTTTACAATAAACTCCTTCTCCCTCCATCCTGCCACTTTCCATCAGTTCTGGCGATAGCTTCTTGCTAGTAGCCATTTCATTCCACAACATGGTGAAATAAGGGGAGATGTATAATGTCAAATGATGTACAGAAGATGGATGCTAGGTCTAATGCCAGGGCGCGGGGAAGATTCATTAGAAAAATCCTGGTTTTTGAATGGGCAAAATGTAATGGTGTTGAGCCCATACATCTGAGGCAGAGGGTGCCCCCTTTTGGAGCTTGGGAGATGACTATGTCATGCAGTGAACAAATAGAGCTGCCCTTTATACCAAATGTCGAGCAAATTTTCATTATTTCGAATACTGGGGAAAAGTCAAAAAGTCAGTGCGCAATATTATCCCAGATGATTAATATCACTAGATTCAGTCAACATTTGGATTGTATAGTGGAGAGCACTCTCTCAATTCAACTTAACTTTCCTTGACCACTTACCCATGACCTTTTCCCATTGATAATGTTTTAGAAAGATGTTAGTTTGCATTTGTTTTCTTCGATTTCCTTGAGCTCACAAAAGTTACAGTAAGACCATGTGCAGAATAATGCTACTTTTTTTAGTACACACTGGCATAGACACTGTTTAGCAGACTTACTTTTTCTTAAGTTTGTCACTGTATATAGAGTGTACTGCGGAGTTTTGTCTCGCCTATTATAATCCCCAAAAATCTACATTAAAGCCACTACGAGTAACATGGCACGTTGGCGTCCCCTTTGGACAAAAGCGGTAGTATTTTTACGACGCCCGCTGTCGCAAAGCTGTTTCCTAGCGCGTGCCAGGCGCGCGAGTGTGAACTGAGAAGGGAGCAATATAGTGCATGTCCGTGTGTTGAAAGTGTGAGGACTCTTTTCGGCTCCGTGAGAGTGGTTTTGATACTGCATCAACTAATGCCAGTCACTGCCACACACACCTGATTGCAATGAGTTGTTGCAGCAGTGTCACCTAACTACTCCCTCTCTCACGGAGCTGAAAGACGTGTCCTCACAGAAAGTGAATGAACGAGAGACGGCAGTTAGTATGGATCACGATGAGGTAATGTGTTTATGTTGTTGTAAATAATGACTATTTCAGATAATGGTTATCTGATGATGGTGAAGCAAAGCAAACTTTGTGTTAGTACCAACCGCTCATTCATTTAGGAGTAAACACTGCAGTCTAGTTTCGCTCTCGTGAAATTGTATACACGTTGCTTGGCAACGCCCTGGTCCCTCCCGTAGCCTATATCACTCTCCCTTTTAGCTTTTCTTCATTGCATTTTTTCTTTGATGGTTCAGCCCCGTTATCAGTCATTATGACGACAAATAACTGTCTCAAACAAGGCTCCCGCTCCCCTTCCCTCACCTGGAGGGATAGGCTTCTCAATTCACGTTGCTGCGCCACACTGAAATCTGCGACCAATACGGATATGTGACCATAGAGCCTGCACGAGCGAACCGAAAATCGGACTGGGTGTGCGACCAGACCAAAAGCAGTAATAAAAACTATTTAAAAACGTCTTTCTTTGCACTGATGGTCTCGTTTGCTGTTAAAGGTAATTTATGATTATCAGAGGAAACATGAGGCTGTTTAAAAGATATTTAAATGTTACTCGTAGCCGCATTAAGAAGTAAATTGACTCCCCCTCCAAGTATCTCACCTTACCAGTCATTAATTGCCTATTTTTGACACACACGCTCAAGTAATATATTCAGCTAATTAATCTAAGTATACAACAGAAATATTAGGCTATGATATCATATATCACAAGCAACACTTCCTATGGTATTATTTTGTCATTATTTCCTTTATGGGAACTACACCTTGTAGCTTGGATAGTGAAAATGTCTCGTCAAACTTTCTGCAAGCACTGTTCTGTACCACTGGGCTGTGAAAGCAATAGGTTGTTATTTTGTTTTGTTACACTGTGCACAAAACAAATCTAATTTACCCTTTAACTTCTATACAACTTATCTAGAATATGCAGCCGGTGCACAAAATAGTACAACAAATTATTTCACCGAGTTTGCAATTGCATTTTCTTTTTTTTTTCTTTTTTATTTCTTGCAATTTTCAGAGTTAGAAAGTGACAGATCGGCAAACCTTTGGCTGATAAAACATAAATAATTAATTTCAGATTGAAAAAAGCTTCATCTGCAATTTTTCTGGGCAGCCACCACTAGACCATGTGCAGAATAATGCTACTTTTGTTTAGTACACACTGGCATTGACATTGTTTAGCAGACTTACTTTTTCTTGAGTTTGTCACTGTATATAGAGTGTACTGCGGAGTTTTGTCTCGCCTATTATAATCCCTACACTTTTTGTTGATGAGAAAATGTAAAACCATGTTCCACGTCCCATGTTTTCTTTCAACCTCTGTGACTTCAGCACCCCAGACGATCTAACAGTTTCGTTGTCTTTACCTGCGCGAAACATTCTCCGCTCTTTCTTTCTTTTACCTGCAGAGCTTCAACATATCCATATCCGTATCAAACCTCAGCGTGCGTGGCAGACTTGAATAGGCTCACTGGAAAAACAGGGAATATATATCTCTCCTCCGTCATACTGGGGCGGGGTGGCACAGCACAGCACATAACAGTAATATCAACAACAAAAACAACAACAGCAAGCAGAGGCAGAGAAGGCTCAACACAGCAGAATGCTGATAAAAAGAAGGGGGTTGGGGATGAGTTTGAGTTCCAAAAAAAAAATTAAAAAAAAACATAAAAAAAAGTTCCTCTCAGCTCAGCAGAAACGGTGCCATCAGCTCTAGCATTTGTCTGTTTCTTTCCTCTCTTTCACCCTCCCTCCCTCCTTCCCTGCTTCCCTCACTCCCTCTCTTCCCATCCAGAAGACAGGAAGCTGTTTGTGGGAATGCTGGGCAAGCAACAGAGTGAGGAGGACGTCCGGCGGCTGTTTGAGACCTTCGGACAGATCGAGGAGTGCACCGTGCTGCGAGGGCCTGACGGGGCCAGTAAGGGTCAGAGCCCACACACCTCTTCTCTCTCTCCCCCCCTATCTGTCTGTCTGTCCCTTTCTCAATCTCTCCTTTTGTCTGCCTTGTCTGTCTCTATACATGTGCTGTCTCTCTCTCTCTCTCTCTCTCTCTCTCTCTCTCTCTCTTTCTCTGTATGCTATTTACATTTTTAGAACAATACTTCACGCGCCATAACGATAGGTTTCCATCAACATGTGTATAATATTTTGAAATTTCGCAAAAAAAAACAAAAAAAAATAGGATAATGAATTGTTGGCGTTTGCATCAAGTGGTTGGAGCAGGTAAACTATACTAGTTTGGTCTGAAAATGGCGCTGTAGGCAATGTAACGTAACATGGCTGTAATAAAAAGTAAGATAAGTAGTTTTTTAAAAAAACAGACACTAAACGAACAAGGAGAGGTCTGTAGGATTTGGTTTCAATTGGGCAAATTGTTATTGAGCATTTTACTGCTATCCAGACACGAAAAAAGTATGCAGATTACGATGCGCGCAGCGCAGCGGCAGCAAGGGCAATACCGCGACCAAACAGCTGATCGGTAACAAGTGTTCAATGTTCGTGACGCCAAAACGTATTCGACAAACGCGTTTCCATCTCCCAAAAAAAAAACACCTGAAGCGAGGATACCTACGTGTTTTGCGAGTTATACGATTTGTTTTCAAACTGTGGCGTTTCCATTAAACTTCCCGATGCTTTCCTTCAAAAAAGCATGGTGATAAAAACCCAGCTTTTGAAATCGTTTGTGATCCCCTCTGCTCTTCTGAATAACTCCTCCACCCCTTCAGCCATTCTGTGATTCCACCACCTCTTATGTGTCTGGTTCACAGTTCCTTCACAGCTCATTGTCACCTCCTTCCACCCACTTCCTTTTTCTCACTCAATTTTGTAATTTCCCTTCCATCTTTTCCACCTCTCCTTTGTTTCATCCTTTTCTCTCTCTCCCTCCCCAAACTACTTTAGCCTCGCACGACCAGCCTGAGCTCGCCTGCACATCTGTTTCATTCCCACGGATCAGACTGGCCTTTCTCCAATCCTATCTGTTAGTGGAAGGCAGACCCTGATTAGTTCATGCAGTTGACATTCTGGTGTCTCCTCACTTTACATTTATTAGTGGAAAGCAGCCCCCTGATTGGATCATGTCACATATCGCATATATCGACAAATAAACGCGTGCGATATGGCTGATATGGCTGGATTGCTCACTACACAAACCAATCAGAGGCTGTTCCACTATAACAGACTAACCTGAAATCAGAACGATGGTCCTGATTGGCCCGGTCATTATTTGATCAGAGGCTCCTCCCAAAAGAGATTGGAGAAAGGCAAGGAGAGAAACAAATGTGTAGCTTGCGCGATATCAGGTTGGTCTCAGCAGGCTAGAAATACTTCTCCTGTTGTCTCTTTTATAACAGCAGTTCCTTATACCCCGAGCTATAGTACTCACCAAATCCATCACACAACACTTCATCCCTCCATCCCTCCCTCCCTCCCTCCCTCCCTCCTCTTCCTGTTATCTGAAAAGCTGAGAGGTGTAATCATGTTTGTTTGCCCACATTCCCGTCATCCGTCCCAAGAGACGCCAATGGACGGTAATGTCCCACTGTAAATAAAACAGGGCAGGGAGGCAGGCAGGCAGGCAGGCAGGCTCGGGGTATTTCACTGCTGTCACTCACTGTGCGGCAGATTTTGCAAAGCATTCGGGAACAGCTTAGGCGTTCATGTCTTTGGGCTCATGTGCTATTTAGTTAGTAGAGCGTGGTCAAATTAAAAGACGGCTGTGGAAATGTGCGATTCAGGTGGGATTGGATACTGAGAGTTTGTAGGTAGGCACTTGCATCATTCATCGATGGAGGTGCCTCTGTCTCATAGCAAAAATTTGGAGTGAAAACGCCAGTGATATTTCTGAGAATATATTTTCTTCTGTCGACTACTGTGATTTATTTGACTATATGAAGTGCCCTGGATGTGGGAAACGTATATGTGTGGGAAGGCAAGAAGGAATATCGGTTGATAATGTGCAAACCTCTTGGTTGTATATGAAAGAGAAAGGGTTGGCTATAGTGAAGCACACACCTATCTGTGTCAACATCTGTTCCTCTCACTGTTAATCCCAGGTCTATTGCTCTGTGTCGCCCCACTAACTTACTTTCTTCCCTGGCATTTTTCCACTTTTTTTTTCTGTCTCTCTTCCTCCCTTCTAAGAATCCTCCCTTTGCCAGTTTGCTTAGAAGCCTCAAGGTGATTGACAGCACATGAAATGAAATAAGGCCGCTGCCGTTGTGTCAGGCAGGGAACTCGTTTTCTACCAAATTTGCAATTTTCAGCATCCTTCTCCTCATCTCTTTCTTTCTCCATTCTTCAAATGCCGTACGTTTTGTGTGTTGGTTTTTCGTCGATATTTTCACTTGCTTTAAGATTTGTTTTTCTTAAAGTTTTAATATAAATATAAAAATGTACCAGAATCAGAATCAGTATTGCATTAGGTTGAGTTATGTTAAGTTGCTGTATTTGTTAATTAACATAAGGCTACATTGAACATTGTCTTTAAGCATATCCCCTCTCATGAAATCACACTCCAGTATGGGTCTTTGTGCATAGTACAGCGCCCCTGGAGCATTTTGAGGTTAAGTGCCTTGCTCAAGGACACAATGGTAGAGATGGTGGGCACCAAAAATGTAATACCAGCCACCACTAGTTGTACACTTGTTTTAGGAGTGCACTGGAATTTGACATGGTGTATAGCCCATTAAAAACAAGGAATCAAGTTAAAAAGGTTAAAAATAGCCCAGAAAGCAAGACAATAAATAACAGAAAAACAAACCAACTGTAGAGCAATGTTAGCAGTGCATGCCACCCAGCAGACAAAGGGTCTCATATATAGGTATTTGGCCGTATCACTCGCTGTGTGCAACAGTCCCACGCAATCATTACGGGATGTCACGGCAAATTATTTTGCCCGCCGCCTCGCTTGGGATGAGGTTTTCGGCGTAATTTGAATGAGACAGACCTTGAAATTGACAGTGCTATCTGTTCCATGATGGAGGCTTTGTCCCCTGTTGATGTAAATTTATGCTACTCAGAGAGGCTTTTCAGCGCCCCCTCTTCACCCAATAAAAAGGCCGAGAAGTTTAACACCCATCTCTCTATGGCGCCGCTCCTCAAAGTACTTTCAAAGTGCAACACTTGCTGCCAGAGTTGAATAGAGCCCCCCTGAATTGTCAGGGAGAAAAAAAATGGAGAGAGATGGCTTTTAGGTCTATAATTAAGTTGTGTTATAAATGTCACCCATCCAGCGGGATGGAATTCATGCATACATATTATTACCCCGGGAATTCAAAAGGCAGAGCAGATCCTCTCTCTCTCTCTGGCTTGAAAGCAATACAATCTCTCTCTCTCTCTCTCTCTCTCTCTCTCTCTCTCTCTCTCTCTCTTTTTCCTCTTTCTCCCCAACTGATTCTGAGCCATCACATTCAAAAACTCAATGTGCACTATAATTTATGAGGCTGTAGCACTTCCAATTCTTTTGAGATGTTGTGCTCCGTCGTGTCCCTTAACTTTTTTCTTTTCTAGGTCAGGAAAAAAAAGATAGCTACAGCAATGATTTTTTTTTTTTTTTTGGAGGAGGACATTGTACTTTTGACATGACTTTTACAATGACGGTGTACGGCAGGCCTGTGTAGTTTTTGAATGTCGTTCTGGTTGGGCTGAGCTGATGGGGGTCACTGAGATTTTGGCAATCCTTGTTAGGGACACCAAGTTGCGTTGCCTCACAGAACCAAACAAAGCTTTTTTTGCAAGAACTAACTGTCCCTTGCCATTTTACCTACAAAAGGTTAAAAGTGGTGTGTTTGTTCAAAGACAGAGTCACAGTAGAAATGGCAAACAGTATAGGGCTGACTTTTCCTTTCCCCTTTCACTGGAGGGGCATTCAAGTGAGGTAAAAAGGGGTGCTGGAGTGCTGTGACAGAATCAAAGACTTCCTTTGACTTGATCTGTTTTGCCTCTGTAGATCTATACCGCTTTGAGGACATTTGACAGTATACAGAAACACACATGGCCTTTACATTTCTGCTCACACAACAGTTCCAACTCCTTGCTATTTATTTTCATGGGGCTGGAAAGTCGGCGCAAAGTCTCGGGTAAAGGTGGACATTGATTGTGCACACACTGTTCCTATAAGTTCAAATTTCTTTTTTGATTTTTATCTGGAAATTATTCATTTGTTCGTGTACAAAGCAGATTTAAAATTGAATCGGAAAAGACCGATCGGTGCTTGTAATTCAAACATATCGTCACGACTCCTTTGACAAAGTACATTGAATACATGTATAGTATGAACTTACGCAACTATTTTTAAACAGGTATCAACAGTTCACAAGAACCCATAAAAAAGCCGGTATGGTTTCTAAGACACTGGTGTTATACTCAATTAATGAAAAGGGAGTAGAATTAATCCTTGAGTTTGTTAATTAGGTATCTCACGACTTAACACATGAGCTACCTGAAGGCAAGGATAAGAATAGGGACATAACAGAATACCTAGTGCAGTCTGTGACAACCATAAAGCTTTAGAGAAATAGCTCATGTTTAATTTAATGGCTCTGTAAAAAAGTACGACATTTCAGTAGCACTGTATTTCAGGTCCACTATCGTCTTCTTTATGTTTTAGTAATTTAGTGCCTGTCCCCATTACCTGCACACAGAAACAATATTGAATCATATGGTTCAGGATATTCAACCTTCATAAAAACATACAGCCCATTATTACTATCTACTTAAATCACTTTAACATCGTTTGAAATGGTAATGCGACGAGGCTGTACGCTGCCAACACCCGCTCCCTTGTCTTCTGGCCAACTTTTCATGTTGACTTTTTTCCCTTTGTGCAATAACCACACAACAGATTTAAGATGATTTGAATGGCCCCCTTGAGCAAAAAGCCCACCCCCCCTCTGAAATCACACAAGCGCGCAAAACAGATTTGGTTAGATAGCCAGATTATAATACTATGCCTTTGTCATCATAATCTCTTTTATGAGTGACTGCACACAAATCACAATGTGTAAATATTAAACAGATTAATAATCACAAACAAGTCGGGATAGTAAATGCCTTGGCGCCATGCTCCAAAGTGGGAGGTGGGGAGGGTGAGGGAGGGGAGGGGGGAGGGGGGTTAGGGTCGGAATTAGAAAATGGGCAAGGGACAGGCTGTTCCATGCAGCTAATGCCTTTCACTACAATTAAACTGATTTATTCAGAGTTATGCGCTGAACACACAAACGGCAGAATATATTTACAAAACAGATAACATGAAAACAATGGTAATGAATGGTGTTTTTTTTCCCTCCATATTCACAGCAATGTCCCTGATGTTGTTCCCCTCCCTTCTTTTTCTGTGTGTGTGTGTGTGTGTGTGTGTGTGTGTGTGTGTGTGTGTGTGTGTGTGTGTGTGTGTGCGTGTGTGTGTGTGTGTGTGTGTGTCTGTGTGTACAGGCTGTGCCTTTGTCAAGTTCTCCAGCCACGCAGAAGCGCAGGCCGCCATCAACAGCTTACATGGGGGACAGACTATGCCTGTAAGTAACACACTTTGAAACACGCTCGTATACAGTGTTGTTGTGTTTAAAACATAATTCCTTTTTGTATCAAGTTTATTTTAACCCAGTTGCAAAGAGATGCTTCTGCACTTCATGTTGAGCGATGTAAGGCCACTTGGATGTATATTTAAGGTCAGCTGCTTTGCTTGTGGTCTTGGTTTGAGTGTCCATGTTTGAGATTGAGACTGGGTTGATCTTTACCACACAGTTTGGTGGACCTATTGATTCTGTTTTCTGCCCTATGAATACATGATACAAAAGCTAACCAAGTTTTTCGCTTACAGTTGTTGATTCCTCATGCATTCGCCCACTTATAAAAGCATACACACAAAAATACCAGAAGATACATTATCCATGTATCTATTTCATCATCTCCATGCATATGTCTGCAAAGTAAAATACACACATATGTGTATGTGTATGTACAGGTACATCTCACAGAATTAGAATATCATGGAAAAGTCCATCCAAAAAGAGAAACTTTCATACAGTATATTCTAGATTCATTACACAAAGTGAAATGTGTCTGACAGTCTTTCGGTCTTTTGTTTTAATGTTGATGATTACGGCTTACAGGTCATGGAATAAAAATATATATAAGTACATGAAAATATAAAAATCTTACATCAAACCCAAAAAAGGATGTATGTTGCAGAAATGTAAACTTTCTGAAAACAATGTTAATACTAGAGCTGTATGTGTAATGAATCTAGCATATATGGGAGTTTAATTTTTTGCATTAAATAACAGAAATACATTAACTTTTCATTGATATTATAATTATACATCTGAGTTTGAGATGCACCTGTATATGTATGTGAACATTTAGAAAGCCAAACGAATAGCTCCATGCTCTTCAAAGCGCATTAGCAGTCCACAGTCTCACATACATTCCGACTGTGTTATCGCACACAAAAGATTCTCCCCGTCAGCATCCGCCACCTCACAGTGCACAGCTGCACACTCTCTGTATCTGCCTTTTCACTCAATATCCATTCCCCTCTCCTGCTATTCACTCTACCTTCTCAACAGACAGATAGAGAGTGTTTACATTCAGAGGCTTATGAAGATATGATTACTCTGCACTGCACATGAATCCTTGAGTCGTCAGGAGACATTGTACTGAATGAATAAATAAATGTGATTTTTTTTTCTTTTTTTACTTGAAACTGCACCGACATGGGGGACATAGAAACATAAAAACGCTATGCATATAGTTCAGGCATAGGATAAAATGACACTGTAGGTTAGATTTTTTTTAGGTTGATTCCCATTGTTATAGCAACATTTAAAGTAGAAAAACATAGATAATAATGACTATTTTTAACGCAATTATTAATTGTGACAGCTTCCAAATGGAAGCTGTCACAAAACTTATGAGAGAAATATTTTCCAATAGGCGATTAAAAAAAAGTTTCAAATATAATTGATAACGTTTAGGAAAATGACTTTCTGAAAATGACATCCAATCAATTTCTAAATGTAAAATAGGATACCTTTGTATGAGTAAAAAGAAGAACAAACTAAAGCGTGTATGACTATTTTCCCATTTCTTATGGATAACATTTTGTCTCATTGCATGGCAACATAGTCCACTGTCAAAAAGTTAATAGATTGAACAGCTCTATTAACCTGTTCCTGAAAACTGAAATTAGTGTGAAATTAGTGTCTTTACATTGGCCGACAGTTTGTCATCTTCATGCTGAAGCAATATAATTCCAGTAGTTGGCCAAAGAAGATTATTTCTGAATTGGTTTAATTAACTTTTGACACATTATGTGCACTCTTGGCATTTTGTGAGAATGGCTAGACAGGAAGTAACGCTGCACACCTAGATATAAATGTGTCATCCGCATACGTTGAAACTTGTCCAGGTACAATCATCCATGAATACTATCAATGGTAAAGCAATCTAGATTTAAAAACTAAAATCACAATTCTGCTCAGAATATAGATGGATATTGTTGGAAAACATTTAGGAGTAGAGCAGGGTACAAACTTTTTGGTAACACTTTAGTTCGATAGTCCACAGTTGACACTCAACAAGCCATCAGTTGATACGCAGTTGCATGTCAACAGTGAATGAGTTTACATATCTCAACAGATAAGTAACATGAATTCAACTAACTGTAAGTTAACTATAAGTTGCACTATTAGTAGATGATTAGTTGATATTCAACAGAGCTTGTTCAACAGATAAAAAAACAAGGATTCAACTAACTGTCTGTTAACTATAGGTTGCACTATTAGTAGATGTTTAGTTGATATTCAACAGTGAGTAAGTTGATACATATTTAGAATGCATTCAACTGTCAGTTAACTATAAGTTGCATGTTTAGTAGATGTTGTTTTGTACACGTAGCATGTATTCAACTAACTGTCAGTTAACTATTAGTTGCATTATTAGTAGATGGTTAGTTGATATTAAACAGTGAGTTAGTTGATACTTAACAAAGCTTGTCATCAAATATGTAACATGCATTCAACTAAGTGTTAGTTAACTATACGATCATTTTATTTTGTTAATTTATTTTTACAAATACAGTCTGCAACAGACATTGTACTTTTTATTACATGTTCTTTACAAATATTCAACTATCAGTTGATTGTCAACTTCTAGTAAGTTGACTATCAACTGCTGTTATCAACCAATTCTCAACTTACGTTTCATATGGATCAACTTTCCCCCACTCACAAGGAACACATCTAATGAATGAACATTCAACCCTCTGTTGATCATATATGTTCATTGTAAAATAAAGATGAGAATGTTTTATCAATCAATAGGCACCCTGTGTAGGTGACTACCTGTTGATTGTCATATGACTGTCGACAAACTATCAGTCAATATTCAACTTAGCATAAGTAGACAGGTCTTGGGACTGTCAAATTAAAGTGAAAACAGTTTAGTGTCTACACACTATTAACAGAGCAAAACAGAGAAAATAGTTGATTCTCAACAAACTATCAGTCGACGTTCAACTAAGCATTAGTAGAGAGGTCTTAGGACTGTCAAATTAAAGTGAAAACAGTTTAGTGTCTGTAGACACTCTACAAACTAGTAACAGTAGAACATAGAGACAAGTTTTGCTCAACTGATGAGTAACACTGGATGACCCCAAAGTAAAGTTAAAAAATATATAGGCAGCATATCTGAACAGGAAAGAACATTTATTTGAAGTAAATTTAACTTTTTTCAGTAGTTACACAACATGTAGGTACACAGCAAGTACCATCAATACCTCTAAAAAAGACAATAAAACTAATGCATGTATTTATTTAGGTGTCACTTAGGCAATTGTTTAACGACAGATCGTCCAAAAATGTACATTCAAAAAGCTTAAAACAACTCAATTATCACTCTCCTGTGACCAACCACTAGTTTAACCCTTTCACGCATAGAGGTTACTACAGTGGACAGCTATTCAAAAGCTGTTTTCTTGAATATGCATGGGTGTAGATCGCCTAGTTGCATATCAGCCACTACAGTGGACTCTTGTGAGTCATCCAATACACTGCCACCCATTGGCCAACCGTGTTTAGTGCAACATTTTTTTGTCAAAACCAAGATGGCCGACGAAGTAGCAGGAACGTCAAGCAGCTCAGGAATATCAACTAAAAGCTTCTACAGTAGGAGACCCTGGCAGGTAAAAAAAATATGACAACATCAAGTAACATCTTAGGAGTAATATAATTGTTAAAATTTCCAATAATTGATTTTATATTGGGCAGAAATTAGGTTTAATCACCCGTCCACTAAATTGGACATCATGCATTGCTGGCTAGTTTTCAACTACAATTCATACTATTACTGCAGCTTTGTTGTGCTTGTAAAAGCTTCATCTGCTTAACATTTTTGGTTGTAAATCAATAGATTTAAGTAATAGTAATGCAACTTGAAGTATTAAAAAAAAAAAAAATCAAAAACAATGTTTTGTGCAGATTGTCCCATTATGAGAGTAACAGTTAGTGTCTTTATGTGTTGTAGAGCTGTGCAGTGAGTGCTAGAAAGACCTACAGGACAGTGGAGCAAATACCATCTGAGTCAAGTGAGGAAGATGCTAGTGACAGTGAGGATGAATGGCTGCCAGACAAAGCATCACCAAAGGCTAGCAGTAGTGAAAGTGGAGATGAGGATGCTGAGGGAGATGAGGATGCTGAGGGAGCTAAGGCAGCTGAGGGAGCTAAAGCAGCTGAGGTTGAGCCACCTGTCAGAGTAAAAGCAAAGAAAAAGAGCAGAACCATCTGGAAACTCAAAGACAACCAGTTTGAGGGAGACTTGCCTCCTTTTTTAGGAGAGTGGAAACTGAATGTTGAGGGAACAGAAGCAGTAGATTTCTTTATGCATCTATTTCCCGAAGATCTAATCGATGACATAGTGCAACATACAAACCTCTATGCATTCCAAAAAGGGAAAGAAAATCTGGCCTTGACAACAAAAGAAATGAAGACATTTCTAGGAATGAATATGGCCATGTCTTACATCAGATACCCAAGATCAAGAATGTACTGGTCATCAGAGGAAGGGCTTCGTCTTGATTTGATAGCAAATGCCATGCCAGTGAACCGATTTGAGCAGATTCTGAGGTTCGTTCACTTTGTTGATAATTCCTCACAGGAGCCAGGAAATGCTGACAAGCTCTTCAAAATCCGGCCACTGCTAAATGCACTTCAGAAAACCTTCCTTTCAGCAGTCAACCCGGAAGAAATGCAGTCGATTGACGAGCAAATGATTCCCTTCAAGGGCCGCTTGTCTCTCAAGCAGTACATCCCAAAAAAACCCAAACCATGGGGTGTGAAAGTATGGGTGAGAGCAGGGTCCTCTGGATATGTGTACAGATTTGAAGTGTATCAGGGGGCAGCTGGACGTGGTCCGGTCAGTGCATTGGGAATGGCTCCAGATGTAGTCATGCGCCTCTGTGATGACATACAGCAGAAGAGTCACAAGGTGTTTTTTGACAACTTGTTTTGCACCATTCCCCTCATTGAGGCATTGCAGCAACAGGGCACCTATGGCACTGGCACATGCAGAAAGAACAGGCTCCAGGGAGCACAGCTGAAACTAAAGGATGAAAAGCAACTCCTAACAGAAGGAAGAGGAGCTTGCTCTGTCGTCACCAATGCTGAAAACATCACTGTCACACGTTGGTTAGACAGTTCAGTGATCCACATGGTCTCTTCCTGCGCTGGCCAGTCCCCATCAGATTTGGCCCAGAGATGGAGCAAGAAAGAAAAAAAGATGCTAAACGTCCCAAGGCCTTTTGCCGTGAAGCTGTACAATCAGCACATGGGAGGAGTAGATCTCATGGATCAACTTGTGGCAATGTACCCCCACAGACGCAAAAACAGACGGTGGTACATGAGAGTGTTCTTTCACTTCTTGGATGTGACCACTGTGAATGCCTGGCACCTCTACAGAATGTCTGGATTGGAAAAGAAGACTCTTCTGCATTTCAAGGCATCTGTAGCTCGTGCGCTGATAAATGAAGGTTCCATCCCGACACAGAGAAGAGGAAGACCCTGTACCTCCCCACCACCTCCTTTGAAGCGCAGAGCAGTGTCCATGCCAACCCCTGAGATCAGGTTTGGCCCTGGAAGCCACTGGCCTCTGCTCACAGGAGCAAAAAATGCAAGCAGATGCCATGATGCCGCCTGCACACGGAAAACCAAGTACATCTGCATGCACTGTCTAGTGGCTGTGTGCCCTGGGTGCTTTGCCAATTTTCATAGCAGATAGACTTGGTGAAGTGATGTACCAGTCAGTCGAACTGAAGTGACTGTACTGCTGAATAACATCTGAAAAAGAGTTGATGGACAATGTTGTTCTGTTACGTTTATGGAAAAGGTTCATGGAAAAAATGTTTTTGCATTACATTGAGGTTTAAAAAAAAGTTTACATTTATTGCAATTAAAATGACAATGATAAAATATGTGAACAGGCATTAAACATATATATTATTTTGTGTTTTTTTACATAATATATCATTTTATTCACTGGTTTGATGTTATACATAATACCATTTTTGAAAACTCAAACGCATGCAGTCCACTCGAGTGGACATGTGTAAAACTCTTTGAAAAAAGTGTGTTTTGAATTTTTTTTTATATATTTTGTTTTTTCATGCCTAAAGAAGAATAAAAACACTTAAGAAAAAAATCCAGACTGAGGATATCATAATTCATGCATGAAAGGGTTAACCTGGTCCTGCCACTGTTATTTGAATAAGCACATTTGAATAATTTTTCGCTCTCTTTAGATCCAGTTGTTGGGTTACTAGCCACTCCAGGCCTGTTGTACTCCTCTTCAATTGAAGCAGTCGGGCTGAAGAATCCAGGAATCTTGTCCTATCACCCAGTTGATGAACATAGAAAGAAATGATCTGGGAATTACCACAAAATAGTTCAAATGCATTTTGATTTCCTTTATCTAAATCATTATAGCATTGTGGTTCCACATTAAAACACATAATGCTTTATATTGCTTTAATAAAATATATTTGGTACCCTAATCAAATAAAATTCTCACTGAACCTTGTACAGATTGAAATAATTTTTTAATTAAAGAAACATGTAATCTCTATGACCATTCTACACAACACCACATGCATAGACTCAGTTTTTGCTCACTTTAGACTGAAATAGCAATGTGCACTTTGAATGTGGAACATGCACACATTTATTCAAATACAGTTTAGTGTCTATAAACACACTTTATTTAGACAGATACTTGTGAAGCTAGGCAGCGCTAGGCTCATGCTAACGTTGCTAATATAGCTAGCGCGCTAGGCGCGGCGCTAATGCTAACGTGGCTATGCTAGCGGGAGGCCACGTCGCTAATATATATCATATTATACATACACAAAATGATATCTCACAAATACCTCAGTTAACTCACCAATTATTCCCTTTGGCTAATGGCAGCATACTTGTGACCACCACGGGTCTTCAGTGTGAGATGGATTGGTTGGTCAAGCTGGCTTTAGCACATAGCTGCTGCTTTTACTGACCAGACACACAACCTTCTCTTTAGCTGCCAGTAAAGAACGAGACCTCTCGCTTAAACAGCCCTTACCAACCAAGCTGGGGGAGTTCAAGTGCTTGAAAAAAGTGGGAAATCGTAATGTTGATACGGTTGGAAATGAAATATGTTTCCTAAATAAAGTCTCTCCAAACATATTTTCACCTTCCCAAAGTTTAAAATACACATTAATAGATCAATATATATTTTTTTCATATAATTTCTGCTCACAATATTATCAATAATGTCCTACAGGTTATAGTTGTTATTTATCAGTAACCACTATACGTTCTCATTGTATTGTACACCACTCTATGTAGGCCTATTTAGGTCCTCTAATCTTGAGAGGTTTATACAGCCATTGCTGATATTAACAATTATATAAAAAAACATAGATACATCTATACATATGTATTTAAACTTTGGGAAGGTGATAATATGTTTGGAGTCTGGATTTTCGAATATTATCGACATTACGATTACCCACCTTTTTCAAGCACTTGAACTGCCCCAGCGTGGTTAGGGCTTTTTCGAGACAGAGAGGGCTCGTTTTACTGACCTGGGCAGCTAAAAAATGGATGTGTGCCTGGACAGTAAAGCTATGTGCTAAAAGCCAGCTTGACCAACCCATCCATTTCACACTAAAGACCCGTGGTGGTCACAAGTATGCTGCCATTGGCCAAAGGGAATAATTGGTGAGTTAACTGAGGTATTTGTGAGATATCGTTTTGTGTATGTAAGAATAATGTCATATATATTAGCGACGCGGCCTCCCGCTAGCATAGCCACGTTAGCATTAGCGCCGCGCCTAGCGCGCTAGCTATATTAGCAACGTTAGCATGAGCCTAGCGCTGCCTAGCTTCACAAGTATCTGTCTAAATAAAGTGTGTTTATAGACACTAAACTGTATTTGAATAAATGTTTGCATGTTCCACATTCAAAGTGCACATTGCTATTTCAGTCTAAAGTGAGCAAAAACTGAGTCTATGCATGTGGTGTTGTGTAGAATGGTCATAGAGATTACATGTTTCTTTAATTAAAAAATTATTTCAATCTGTACAAGGTTCAGTGAGAATTTTATTTGATTAGGGTACCAAATATATTTTATTAAAGCAATATAAAGCATTATGTGTTTTAATGTGGAACCACAATGCTATAATGATTTAGATAAAGGAAATCAAAATGCATTTGAACTATTTTGTGGTAATTCCCAGATCATTTCTTTCTATGTTCATCAACTGGGTGATAGGACAAGATTCCTGGATTCTTCAGCCCGACTGCTTCAATTGAAGAGGAGTACAACAGGCCTGGAGTGGCTAGTAACCCAACAACTGGATCTAAAGAGAGCGAAAAATTATTCAAATGTGCTTATTCAAATAACAGTGGCAGGACCAGGTTAAACTAGTGGTTGGTCACAGGAGAGTGATAATTGAGTTGTTTTAAGCTTTTTGAATGTACATTTTTGGACGATCTGTCGTTAAACAATTGCCTAAGTGACACCTAAATAAATACATGCATTAGTTTTATTGTCTTTTTTAGAGGTATTGATGGTACTTGCTGTGTACCTACATGTTGTGTAACTACTGAAAAAAGTTAAATTTACTTCAAATAAATGTTCTTTCCTGTTCAGATATGCTGCCTATATATTTTTTAACTTTACTTTGGGGTCATCCAGTGTTACTCATCAGTTGAGCAAAACTTGTCTCTATGTTCTACTGTTACTAGTTTGTAGAGTGTCTACAGACACTAAACTGTTTTCACTTTAATTTGACAGTCCTAAGACCTCTCTACTAATGCTTAGTTGAACGTCGACTGATAGTTTGTTGAGAATCAACTATTTTCTCTGTTTTGCTCTGTTAATAGTGTGTAGACACTAAACTGTTTTCACTTTAATTTGACAGTCCCAAGACCTGTCTACTTATGCTAAGTTGAATATTGACTGATAGTTTGTCGACAGTCATATGACAATCAACAGGTAGTCACCTACACAGGGTGCCTATTGATTGATAAAACATTCTCATCTTTATTTTACAATGAACATATATGATCAACAGAGGGTTGAATGTTCATTCATTAGATGTGTTCCTTGTGAGTGGGGGAAAGTTGATCCATATGAAACGTAAGTTGAGAATTGGTTGATAACAGCAGTTGATAGTCAACTTACTAGAAGTTGACAATCAACTGATAGTTGAATATTTGTAAAGAACATGTAATAAAAAGTACAATGTCTGTTGCAGACTGTATTTGTAAAAATAAATTAACAAAATAAAATGATCGTATAGTTAACTAACACTTAGTTGAATGCATGTTACATATTTGATGACAAGCTTTGTTAAGTATCAACTAACTCACTGTTTAATATCAACTAACCATCTACTAATAATGCAACTAATAGTTAACTGACAGTTAGTTGAATACATGCTACGTGTACAAAACAACATCTACTAAACATGCAACTTATAGTTAACTGACAGTTGAATGCATTCTAAATATGTATCAACTTACTCACTGTTGAATATCAACTAAACATCTACTAATAGTGCAACCTATAGTTAACAGACAGTTAGTTGAATCCTTGTTTTTTTATCTGTTGAACAAGCTCTGTTGAATATCAACTAATCATCTACTAATAGTGCAACTTATAGTTAACTTACAGTTAGTTGAATTCATGTTACTTATCTGTTGAGATATGTAAACTCATTCACTGTTGACATGCAACTGCGTATCAACTGATGGCTTGTTGAGTGTCAACTGTGGACTATCGAACTAAAGTGTTACCAAGTACTAAACAGTTTTCACTTTAATTTGACAGTCCTAAGACCTCTCTACTAATGCTTAGTTGAACGTCGACTGATAGTTTGTTGAGAATCAACTATTTTCTCTGTTTTGCTCTGTTAATAGTGTGTAGACACTAAACTGTTTTCACTTTAATTTGACAGTCCCAAGACCTGTCTACTTATGCTAAGTTGAATATTGACTGATAGTTTGTCGACAGTCATATGACAATCAACAGGTAGTCACCTACACAGGGTGCCTATTGATTGATAAAACATTCTCATCTTTATTTTACAATGAACATATATGATCAACAGAGGGTTGAATGTTCATTCATTAGATGTGTTCCTTGTGAGTGGGGGAAAGTTGAGAATTGGTTGATAACAGCAGTTGATAGTCAACTTACTAGAAGTTGACAATCAACTGATAGTTGAATATTTGTAAAGAACATGTAATAAAAAGTACAATGTCTGTTGCAGACTGTATTTGTAAAAATAAATTAACAAAATAAAATGATCGTATAGTTAACTAACACTTAGTTGAATGCATGTTACATATTTGATGACAAGCTTTGTTAAGTATCAACTAACTCACTGTTTAATATCAACTAACCATCTACTAATAATGCAACTAATAGTTAACTGACAGTTAGTTGAATACATGCTACGTGTACAAAACAACATCTACTAAACATGCAACTTATAGTTAACTGACAGTTGAATGCATTCTAAATATGTATCAACTTACTCACTGTTGAATATCAACTAAACATCTACTAATAGTGCAACCTATAGTTAACAGATAGTTAGTTGAATCCTTGTTTTTTATCTGTTGAACAAGCTCTGTTGAATATCAACTAATCATCTACTAATAGTGCAACTTATAGTTAACTTACAGTTAGTTGAATTCATGTTACTTATCTGTTGAGATATGTAAACTCATTCACTGTTGACATGCAACTGTGTATCAACTGATGGCTTGTTGAGTGTCAACTGTGGACTATCGAACTAAAGTGTTACCAACTTTTTTAATAGACCAAGTGCACATTAAGAAAAATACATTTGAAATAGTAGATAAATATGCTGAAGGTAATTAATAACATATGGGCTGCTGAATATGTTTTAATATGGAGGAGACTGGACATAAATGGCACAGCTTCTTCCAGTAGCATTTGGAGAAAAGATCATCACAACCAAAAGATTAGCAGTGAAACCTTCTGTCAAATAATATTAAACATTTAAAACAGTTAATAATAATAATGTCATTAGAGTGACTGGGAAAGGGCTGTTAAGATGTAGGTCAATATTTTAAAAAGCACCCTATAGGATTGGTGTCTTCAAAATGGGGTCAGATTAAGACATCACTTTTGCTTCCAAAATTGCTTCCTGTTATTTCAGTTAAGTCCTTCAAAATACTGTGGAAAACTTCCTTTTATCAGCATCCCATTCACTTTTGTCTTTTCTTAATTTATTCTTTTTAGTGTGGGTATAATCTACCTATCTCAAAATGTTCTAAAGTAATGGTAAGATTTAAATACTGGTAATATTTCTGCTCAGCCCTGATTGTCCAAATTCCTTTAGTAATTTTACACACACACACACACACACACACACACACACACACACACACACACACACACACACACACACACACACACACACACACACACACACACACACACACACACACACACACACACACACACACACACACACACACACACACACACACACACACACACACACACACACACACACACACACAGGTGTTTGTTTCCATAGTTGTGTTGACACAAATTGACCATAATTCAGATTAAGAGGATGTTTAAAGACCTCACATGCAATGTTATACTAGTGCAATAATCACTACGGTCAGCTAACTTTATTGTAATACACAATTGATGCGGATTTGAATGTGCTCTTTAATGATGTGGAATACAGTTTATTCGTGAGTTTACAAGGTATTCTTGAGAGAAGGCAACTATGGGCTGGTCCGGTTTGATATACCGCTGTTTTGAGATGCATGAAATAGCATTATTTAACGCTCATTTGTTTAGTTGAAGAATTGAGGCCACCGGACCTGTAACTGTTTGTCAAGCTGCTGTTAATTACAAATTGGATATGCTTCTGTCGGGGCTCGAAGAAGGCCACGGAAAAAGGCTTTAGTATAAAGGAACGATGAATTAAGAAGCATATCTCTGCCAGTTATGGGTGTGTGTGTGTGTGTGTGTGTGTGTGTGTGTTGTTGAGTACTGCACAGCTGGACACATACACACACTCTCTCTTTTGCTGGCAGACTTCCGCACCTTCACACACTTCACTGATGTTCCGCAATAAATATTTACGGACGCTTCCTGGCAGCCCGATAGTGTCCTGGAAGCCAGATGTAATTTACACATCTTTTTGATGCCTCCTCATTTTGCATTACATTGAAGTAGCGAGGGAGCAAAATAAGTGGCAGCAAAGTCGGTTTAACTTAGAGTGTGTGTGTGTGTGTGTGTGTGTGTGTGTGTGTGTGTGTGTGTGTGTGTGTGTGTGTGTGTGTGTGTGTGTGTGTGTGTGTGCTTGTGTGCTTGTTTTGCTCAGTAGAAACCAGAAACTTTTTGGCAATGCAAACGGCAAGGGGTCACAATTTTTAATAGGCACTGAGTGGGCCATGTGCCAAAGAATAATCATGCTGCACACTGATCATGCACAATTATGACAAGCCTCTTACTTAAATCTGATTAGAATCAAGATATTTACCTTCTACTCAAAATGTCTTGTTGACTCAATCAACAGAATATGTTTACATCCAGCAGATTTACATAATTGGTCTCCTCTGGGGATGGAGTTCGCTTCCTTGTATAGATAATATGTTGGCTCATGCGGACTGCTTTTGCACAAATAGGGCCCGAGATACTAAAGATTTGAGTGTGCAAACTCGATTTAACTGCGAAAAAAGCTTAAAACTGAAAGCTAATCTCAAGGTGCACACTGAAGATTGCATGCAGAATAAGAAACACTGTCCATTAAGCATTGTATCTTAATTAATATGGAACAATTGTACCTTTCTTCTTGAGTGGGCAACATAAAAAGTAGATGCAAAAAGGTTCATTTAGCACTGTGATTTACAAACACTGCAAAAAAAAGTGGTGTTTGTGTGACTGCATTTATATATATAATAGGTTTGTATAAGTGCTAAACGGCACAGCATTGTGCACAGATGGCTGTAGTTATTTTGGTGAGCAGGGAACACATAGGCATGAAAGAAGATGGAAAGAATGGGTTTGATCTAATGGTGTTAATGTTTGGATCGACAGAAGCAAAAATAATTCAGTGTACAACAGGTGCATCTCTAATGAAAATATATATTTTTTTTACCAGTGATGTAATTCAAAAAGTTCAACTTTTAAGATGCAGTACACATACAGATCTAGAATAAACATACTTTTCAGGAGGTCGACATTTCTGTATTATAAATCGTTTTTTTGATTGGTTTTATGTAATGTTCTAATATTTATGAGCAGTAAGCCGTAATCATGAAACATTCAAACAAAAGAATGGCATGACATATTTCACTCTGTATAATGCATCTAGAATAGATGAAAGTTTTACTATTTGAATGAACATTTCTAGGATATTCAAATGATTTTAGACGCAGCCTTTATGTACTGTATTGCAGGCACTATTGCATTACGTTGGGCCACCTAGCCACCTAAAGTCTGCTGCAACATGAACTGTCCAAGGGAACATATGGGGCCCCAAACAGACCTGGGGCTTTTGGATCAAGAGCCATCCAAAAGTTCATTAATAATCTATCTTATCCACATATCTCCCTCTATCCCTGCACCTGTTATCCTGCTTTGCCTAAACCCGGCTCCCTCTCAGATTAATAGGCAAGGTGGCCATTAGTATCCAACTAAAGCTTTTGGTACCGGTGGGGGGGATATGCAGTTAATTTGGATAATATCATTGCCACATGTCGTCAACAACAGACTTAACAGGAGGCAGGATTTTTCAGAGAGTGTGGGGCTGCTCTGCTCACTGCTTTGCTGCCAGCTGTGAGGTCCGGATGAACTTGAACAAAATATTTTGTCTCTCTCTCTCTCTCTCTCTCTCTCTCTCTTAATGTTCCTCTCGACGGCATCTGTGTTACCTGGCACACACACACCATGCCATAAATAATACCTGTACACCAAAATGAAAAGACATCAATGAAGCTTAAGGGCAGGTGTGATGCCACCAAAGGGCACGTTTGCTTATAGATCGGTTCATATTGCTTTAATTGATGTGTATTGCAGATTTGCCGGTTGCTTCCAAAATTATCTTAAAAAGGTGATTGGGTACAAAATAAAATAGAATAGAATAGAATAGAATAGAATAGAATAGAATAGAATAGAATAGAATAGAATAGAATAGAATAGAATAGAATAGAATAGAATAGGTGCTCTCGCTGGCTTGGTTTCGGCTGTTTGAATTACCGAAAATACTGCAGACAGAGGCACAGGTGGCAAATCTTCAAAATGGCAGAGCCGGGGGCAGGCTACACAACACCCCAGCAAATTGCAGACATTGTCATGTTCGGTGTCACAGCGTGGCTGACAGGGCGTGTGTGGAGCTTTGCCGGTGTTGGCAGGAACAAGTGTGTGTGTGTGTGTGTGTGTGTGTGTGTGTGTGTGTGTGTGTGTGTGTGTGTGTGTGTGTGTGTGTGTGTGTGTGTGACGTGTGCGTGTGTGTGTGATTTCATCAAACGCCACATGAATGGCGTGATCTCGGCAGGCTTGTAGCTGCCAAACTAACATGGAGTTTTTTTTCCAGTGAAAAACAAAAAGAAATGTAGTATGGTGTATAGGCAAAACACACCAAAACATATAATTATGAATGACAGTGTTTCTTCTTGTCAGTGTGTCTTTTGGCGTGATGCGGCGTGCTCGGCAGCTGCAGCGGTATGTGGCGGAAGGCAAGGCCAGAAACAAGACAGCATCATCCAGCGCTAATGAGAGACAGCCATTCCCACGAGGCTAGCAGACATGTAGCAAGGTTCACAGAGTAGAGTGTCTATAGCCCACGGGGGGGTTACTCCAATTACCAAACAAACTTGTTATGGTGTATTCAATTAATTTTTTCTAACAGACTTCCGATTAACACATTTAGAGTCCGTAAAGACGCTTTTTCTATTACATGGTACCTGTTCTACTCGACTCTACTCTACTCGCCTTTGGTATGGAGATCATTTTCCATTATATGATAGTTCCCATGATAGTACTGCCTCTGTGTTGCTGGTGGTCATAACAACGTTAGCGGCTAAAGTTAAGCGTTCATGCTTTTTCTACTCAGTCTTTATCAGGGTGTCTGTTTGCACATTTTGCACATCTTTACCACATAGACACACTTGACATGGCAGAGCATGCTCTCTTATTGTTTAATCAATTTTTTCAACATGTAACGTTAAGCATCGTACGTATGTGCACTGCCATCTCTTCGGAGAGTTGTGAGGAACAGCATGGTTGATGCCAGTATGGAACTAACTGTGGAGAGATAGCAAGCTCAAAAACTGCAACCATTAAAGTAGCTGTGTTGTGCAGGGTATAGGGGGCTGCCCATTGGTGATGCTATCTATATGTGACCAATCTCGGTTTAGTACCTGATACATACTTTTTTGGAACCTTGTTGGAGTAAGTACCAACAAAGTAAGTACAAGGTAATTACATGGAGGAAAACCAAAACAGGCGACTAGAACAGGTGCCTTGTAATTTAAAAGCGACTTAAATCTGTAGAAACAACTTTGGGGTTATAATTTTGTCATTGGCTATTATGTCCTGAATACAGAATACATAGGTTCTTAGCACATTAGTTTCAAAGCATTAGTATGCTTTTCAAAATGACAGTTTTCCCCTCCCCTTTCCCTCCATTATATTACAGTGCTGTAAGCCCTTGTAGAGGAAGCGAGATGAGTGTCTTTTAACCTGTTGGTACACACTTCACACCAGTGTCTTCGTATGGCGGCAATGCAGAGATAAAAAGCGTAATGCCATTTTCAACTCGGTGTCGTCGAGTTCTAATCCCTCAATTACCGGTGTGTATTTTCTCCCGTCTACACATTTCGTGGCCCCTCAACAAAATCCAATACGGGAAAAAGATTTTCACAAGTCAAGTGTGTTGTTGGGAGAAAATTAGATTAGTTTTTGAACCCGTGACAAATGCCTTAGTTGTACCTGTCAAAAGTGAAGGCTCCCTGTTGGCCCTTATCAAATTCGGCAAATTCATTTTCTCTCCAGGTATTCGGGAGTCATGCCGACTGGAGGTTATTATTCTGTTTGTTTGTCAGCTTGTGATTTTTATGCTACAGCGGGTGAGGAGTGGCTGGCTGCTTTGCATCTCATCCAGTGCCTGTTGTCTGCTGCCACCTGTACCTTCATTACGTGGCCACATATTACTCTTGTTTTTCTTTCTCTATGTGGATTGGAACCCTTGATCCGTGAGGGGATCAAACTCCGAAATCTGTTTTTTTTCTTCTGATTAGGCCTTGGTTCTTGTTTGAATACATCTGCTTGGGATGTGAGGATATGACATTCTCCTGTTAGGGGGTGACAACTGTGATCAACTTTTTGACTGTGTGTGAAGGTTTTCCACCGTAAAGCTAGCTTTTCTTTTTGTGGCAGCATCGATGCCCGTTTAGTTTAGTTTTTTTAGTTAAGTTTTATTTGTGCAGATAAACAAGATTAAAATGGCAAAAAGATGCACAGAGACATACATAAATGCATGGGTGGGACAAAAGAAACCCCGAAGGGCTTATAGAGGATGCCCACCTAAACATTAAAATACAATAAGGTAAAGGTAAAGAAATCTAAACCGTTAGAATGATATATGTATTCCTACAGGTGAATTTTAATGAGGTGGTGTCATTCAAGAGTGGTAGGGTTGGGAGAGCGCGGTAAAGTTATACCCAGAGCATCAAACACATACGAAAAACTTAATTTTTCTTATTCTAGAGGGGATATTTGGGCTTTTTCGCTACCCTGTGAAAGTCAGAAATTCAGGTCTATGTGAGTGGAAGTGCTGACAACACCTGCAGAGGCTATTGTAGAGCTTTAGTGTTGCTGACACACACTGCTAGATACATTGTAGACTGGGGTTTGCCTCCTGTGTTGTTGTGTACAGCCGAAGAACTACTTTCTATTGGGGAAAGTCAGACCGGGCCAGACTCTTGAGTCATGGTGCAGTGAGCACAGGCCAGCCCCAGGCTTTTTTTCCACAGTCCTGATGCTCACAATGCATTCTTCATGAGGTATTAAATGAATGTAAGAATACACACAGACACACACAAAAGCACCAAATGAATGTGAGTGTGTGTGTGTGTGTGTGTGTGTGTGTGTGTGTGTGTGTGTGTGTGTGTGTGTGTTTGCCAACAGCAACAACGCTAGTGGGGAAGATGCATTTGTCTCATTAAATCCAATAGCCCCAGCCTCCATAAAACTGGCCCCTGCAAAGTTGAGCGAGAGCTAGAGAGGGGAAAAAAGAGGTTGGGAGGTGTGATGAAATGAAATTTTGAAAGGGGAGAAAAAAACTGTACCGTTAACAATGTTGGCCACCGACGTCGGCGTATTGATTGAACCAATTGAAATGGCACAGAGGGAGACACACCAGATGGGTCTACTCTGGCCTGGAGGAGAGGGGTGGCTGGTTGGAGCCGATAGGATCCCACCTGAGACCAACCCTCCCTGGGGTCCACACTGATGCCTCCACCCCCCACTACCACCCATTCCCCCAGACTCTTTCTCACAGTTATCTACAGCCAACACCTTCTCTCGATTGGTGTTAATAGAAAGTGTGTGAGAGACACTTTTTCCACATGGGTTAGTAGGATAGCTTAGCTGCAAAGCCCATGGACAAGAAATTGTGGATTGAGTGTACTTAGAAAACAAACATTTGTCTTATTTATGAAGAAAAGACAATTATTTGTTGTATGTTAGCTAAGGAAAGGCATTGAATTGTGACTGATGAGAGGATAATATAGAAAGAAAAGTTGAGTTTTGAAATGATATACACATATGACTAGATCATTAGTAAGGTTTGCTACAGCTGCGATGACTAAACCAAGCCCCCAAACCACACACGACCACCCTGGCAAAGTGCCCTCTCCACGGCACTATCAGCGTAGTTGTTCCTGCTTAAAATTTCATGAAGCACTTACAGAAATAGGACACGCGTTTTTCGTATGCATTACAGTGAAAAAAGCCGTGTAGTAAAAGGCGGCACACAACAGCAAGACTTGTTTGTTCAGTGGCTGAGTAAACACTCTCTTACTGTGCAGTTGCAAAAATGCAGCTTTTCGCGTCGCTGAGGGCATTCGTTTGTTTGTTTCTATGATTTTTTTCCCCCTGTTTGGATAGCTCCGCTTTAGCAGTGTGCCTCTCCCTGTAAGCGCCACTTAAGCTATAAAGTTGGACCTGTAGAGCAGCTTTGGCCATTTCAATTTCTCACACAGAGAGTCTCATAAACCCCTCGCACATATAACCAGGTGAATGCGACATCACACCAATCATTTTTTTGCTGTCACTGTGTCCCTCTGCAATTCACTCACATTTTTTCAATTGCTGCAGACAGAAGGAAATATGGTAATCTCAATCAAAGCCCGCATTTGTACCGACCCCTGTCAGGATGAGAGACATTTCGTGAGAGATGAATCCAAGTTGTGATTATGGAGTCCTTTTCTCCCTATGTCTTTGCCTTTTATGATCTTACTAATCATATCCCGACTGCCCCCTGGCTGCCTGTGTCCTTCTGTCCTGCTAGTGCTCCGTGCTCTTTCCCAGCATGCATTGCCTGTAATTAAATAGGAGCCTGGTCCGGTTGACAGTATCTGTGGGGCTGCCTTCTCTGCCTGGCAGCCTCCTCACGCTCGCTCTCTCTCTCTCTCTTTCTCTCTCTCTCTGTCTGTATTATACTGTACGTCTATGTCTCTCACTCACACACACACATACAATCCACCTCCCCCTCTCTCCTTGCCTGGATGTCACATGAGGAACTGACTCTGGTCTCTGTCTCTCAAATGATTTAATTGGATGCAAACTCAGGAGCACGGACATCAATACGGAACTATATCTGCCATAAGGCAGAGCCATTAGTCAATACTTGGCCCTGTACATGCCCAAGGCTTTTGTCAGACCTAATTACCCAGCACTGTATTCAGCAGAGCCTCACCAGTGGGGGGACGCAGAGACAGTCCTGTGGGATCTGCTTAGGATCACAGTTCACTCCCAGTATATACAGCAGAGTTGGAAAGTTCACAAAAGCAAATATCACTCACACTATTCTCTTCCATTTAACACTGACAGCTAAATGACTGAAGCCATGAGGGTTGCATATTCACTATACTGTATGTGGCGTCTGTGTCTTACAGTTCATGTGTGAAAGGGAGTTTAGAGATAGGCTTGAAGGTTGAGACATGACATGACATGACAACAATACATGACATGCGTACAACTGTTTCTCTTTTGTGAAAAGGTAGAAATGTTACATTTTAATTAAAGGTTGGTTGATGCACTGATACTGATCAGCTCTACAACCTTGTATTGTTGCTGTCTTCTCCCAAAGGGAACACACACATTGTGAGAACGCTATAATCAACCGCACAATGATAGCGTAATGCATACGTTCGGGCAACCATGTTTCTTATATTTAGAGTATGATAAATTGATAGTGTTCAATACATAACCTGCACATTTGAAGTTATGTAATCAATGAGTTTTCCAAACAGTTGTAGTGACAGCAATGTTGTGATTGCCTGGTTGTCCTCGGTTCAGTTTCAGTGGTTCAGTTTTTTCCCCAGTGAATAATTATAAATTCAGTCTAAGGATATCCACAGACAGTGTTGGCTAACAAACAGTTGCTCAGTCATTAGCTGGTTGGGCAGCTAAAGTGGCAGGTGCAGGCCACAAAACAGTGCTGATTGAAAGTAACCAAACGTGTAGTTCCAAAAGTTGGTATTAGGAGTTGTCCTACTGTGGGGAAACTTGACACCCCAAAAGGCCTTTTCCAACATATTATGCAGTATTTTGATGTATTCTGTCTGCATATGTGTATTTGCTTTTATATATCTCCCGGAAGCCATAACAAAGCAAACAAATTGACTGATGTGTGAACAATTTTTAAGACAAGTCAAAAATGTTTATTGAAAAACTGGACTTAAAAAAAAAGGACCTGTATTTGAAGTTGCACATTGGACTGACCTTGTGTCAATCCCTGTGTCTCTCCGTTAGGGTGCGTCGTCCAGTCTGGTGGTGAAGTTTGCGGACACGGATAAGGAGCGGACCCTACGCCGGATGCACCAGATGGCGGGGCAGCTGGGCATCTTCAGCCCCATGACCATCCAGTTCGGGGCCTACGGGGCCTACTCTCACGCTGTAAGTCTCAGCCCGGCGGGGGAGGAGACGGTGAGCTTTAAAACAAGAAAGAAAAAAAATATATATATTGTTGTGATTTTGAAGTTTGAACTGACTATCTCTCCCACTATAGGCATGTGACAATCCCAGACGAATGGTTCCTGAAGTGATTCCCGTTATTAAATGTCTTGTTAACGTCCAAATATACTGTACAGAGGTTTAACAGTAAATGCTGTACAGCTTACACACACATTGTGTCTTTTCACCCCTTCATTGTTCCAGGGAAGCTGCTTATCATGCATGGTCAGAACTGTACTATTTTGTTTCCCAAAAACAGTTGTAAGCATCCGTTTTAATGCTCACTTTCCATTCTCACATCTCTTGACTTGGTCCGTGAATTTGAACTGCCAACCAAAGCTTTGCCTCTATACCATTTTATCTATACAATACATACACTATATGCCTTTACACTCAAACAGAGGTGCTCACCATTAACACACACCCGCACTGCAGCCTTACCGCGTCCCCTATTCCATATTCACACATGAAAGTCACAGCCCGGGCTCGGAGTCTGTGAGATTTTACACTCACACAGTAGCTAACAACTAAGCCTGACAGGTGAGAAGCGCCCACACACACACAATCTCACCACTAACTATGCCACCCTCTTTCCTACACACATGTACAGAACACATATAGATTCCTACAGTAGTCTCCAGCCTTGCCACACACTAGCCTTTTTATATTGTGTGTCAGTATAATGAGCGCAAAGGCCACAGCGGTGCTATATAGTAACTGGGATAGCAACGCTTTAGGGCAACACACACACAGAGACTATACACTTCTGTGCAAGAACAAGGCACGGGCCAAGCAAACAGAGATGTGAGAGTAAACAGGCTAGGCTCCTGCGGCTATTTCACCCTCCTTTTTTTCCTTCTCATGTCCATCCCTCCATCCCTCTATCGCCCCTCCATCCATCCCTTCCTCTCTCTCTCCCCACTGCTCTGTAAATCCAACAGCAGATGATGCAACAGCAAGCCGCCCTGATGGCAGCGACACAAGGCTCCTACCTGAACCCCATGGCCGCCATCGCCGCCGCGCAAATGCAGCAAATGGCAGCGTTCAATGTCAACGGTCTGGTGGCTACTCCCATGACACCGTCCTCAGGTTGGTATATACACAGACAGACAGACGGGTGTAAGGGTGTAAGGGCTAGAGGCACATGGAAGGAAACACAGACACACAGACACAACTACACCCCCCCCCCACACACACACACACACACGCACAACTTTTCTCCAACCATTCTTCACTGCTGCCCTGGAACATTTTCATCATTAGCAAGAATTATAGAGTAATTTATGTATCCAAGGCCTTTCTGCTTTGCCCTTGTTGCCCCTGTTGTACTTATACATACACAGTACTCATGAAACTTTGCCAGTTGATTACTTATGCCTCTTCTTCCCCCGTGGGAAATAAGGCCGATACAGTGTATTGCCGGTTGATTACTTACATTATCATTTTTTTTTGTGTGTGTGGTTTGCAATTTTTCAGAAATGTTTGAATAAAAATGGACAGTTTGAAATATCTGACTAATTATGCGTAAATGTGCAGATTCTGGATACATCTTTTTTTAATTTTATAAATCAGGAGATATTATGTATATGTCTTAAAAATGCATCGCAAAATGCAAACAAGAAGAAAATGTATCATAAATCAGTTAACAATAACAACGTATGTGCCTCAACCTTAACATGTAGGCTCCACTTACAGTAGAAGCAGACATTGCCACTGTCAATTTAACGCTGGCAGAGGCTTACATTGAGTGAGCCATGATGGGAGAACATCTACAGCATTCATTGACACTCATTGTCAGCCACATTATAGTCTCTCTCTCTCTCTCTCTCTCCCTCACTCTATCTGTGTGTGTGTGTGTGTGTGTGTGTGTGTGTGTGTGTGTGCGTGCGTGCGTGCGTGCGTGCGTGCGTGCGTGTGTGTGTCTCTGTGAATGTGTGTGTTTTCTGGGAAGACAGCCAATGGGATGACTTTGGATGCAGAGTCCTTGGCTTATACAATATAAGAGCAAAGATTTGCGCGTGATAATCCAGGACCCCGGTCTGAACTATCTTTTTTCGGCCCTTGTCGTGAGGCGCTTTGATGGCTTGACACTAAGTAGGCAAGGCCCCCTGAAGGCAGGGTCATCGCAACAATGTATTAAATAAAGTGGCTCGCCGCTGTACCTGGCATTTGTAATCCACAAGTCCTACATAAACCAGGCAATGCCTATCAAACTTAATCCTACATGACTTGAATGTCCTTCACCTGGATTAAAATAAGAATAAAAACCCATCCGCACAAAAGGGCACTGACAAGGTGACAGACTTCACCACAAGGAGGGACGGCGGTTAGAAGAAGAGGGCACAAGTCCCTGCCTTTAAAAATACTGGACATTATGATCCCTTTTTTGTAAGGCAATTTTGTACAGCTGCAGCCTTTTTCTACCTTTAAATGTGCAGTTATTGAATGTGATAAAAATATACCTTTAAGAAAAAGTATGATAAAAAATATTCTGCAAATCTGAAGGAAATTTTTTTTGAATGAAGTGGTAGGTGTGTGCATTTTCCTTCCACCCTAACCAGAGTGCTACTTTAACATATTTTAGAAACCGTACCCTCTGGTGCAGGCTGGACTGGTACCAATTTGTACTAAACTACACTTCAAGGTGGGTCAAAGAGTATACACATTTGCGCCCATGAGCACCCATTACGTGCCTCTTTTACCGCAGTGCACTTGTGAGAAAATATCAGGACAAAAATATGCTTCTCTTATACCTCCATTTTGGGGGCTTGTAGCATGTGAAGTGTGCACCCTGCAGTTAGCCATAATGACTCTGTATCTATTTGCAGGCACCAGCACACCCCCGGGCATCTCTGCCACAGCCGTGCCCAGCCTAGCCGCCCCAATCGGGGTCAACGGATTCAGTGCCCTGCCGCCTCAGAGCAACGGGCAGCCCACCTCCGAGGCCATCTACACCAACGGCATTCACCCTTACCCAGGTGAGCCAATGAAGGTTTACTTAGAATAGACATGAGATATACTGTATGCTGGTGCTTTTCCATTGCATGGTACATACTCTACTCTACTCTACCCTGGTCTTGAGTACTTTTCTGGAGGTGGTTTTCCATTACAAGATAGTACCCATGATAGTACCGCCTCTATGTAGCATCCACATAGCAACCTTAGTGGCTATTGTTAAGGGACTACGTGTTTCTACTCAGTCTTCTTTAGGGTGATTATTTCCACAACATTGTTTTTGGATGCAGTAATGTCAGATCATTTACCACTCAGAAAAACAATGCAGTGTCATATAAGTCTTATTTCTTCATTTATATGATCTCCTTGTAATGTTAACCAACAGGTGTGTACTGTATGTGCATTGCCATCTCTTCGGAGAGTTGCCATGAACTTTAATACCATGATATACCAAGTACTTTTACAGAGGTTAACCAAAAAAGGGGACCAGAGTAAAGTATAGAGCTGATACCATGGGATGGAAAAGTGCCATTGGTAACACTTACTGTCACAATCTTTCATGTTCCTTGACCCTGACACTGATCTATGGATGTTTGATTAGCTTCAATGTTGCACTACATCTCAATCAGAACGCCACCTCATTGCCACAATGCAAGTTCAACATGCCAGTCGCAACAGATTGAGCTGTATCATATGGTAGTGTTCAAAAGTTGTCTTTTTATTTTACTTCACACTCTTCATGACATATTCTTTTCTTATCTGAACTGAAGCGTTTCAGGCTTGAGGGCCAATCAACGGTCTCCTTTGTCAGATTTCTGAAGCAGACAGGCCCCTAGTCTAGCACCATGATGAATCCATCACTTCATCCATCAGCCTATTACGGTTAATATGAAATGTCTCAGAGCCTGTCCTCAGCTTCTTAATACTGTCTGGGACTCATTCCTGAAGAATTGACACACACACACACACACACACACACACACACACACACACACACACACACACACACACACACACACACACACACACACACACACACACACACACACACACACACACACACACACACACACACACACACACACACACACACACACACACACACACACACACACACACACACACACACACACACACACACACACACACACACCCTCCGTCGTCTGCATTATGCAAAGGCAGCTGCAATTGTAATGAACTACAAAGTGGTTTGTTTGGCATGTTGTTAATATTTGATGCAAACATCTGGGGCGAACAGGCATTTTGAAGAACTGAGATATGACAACCCAAATGTCTCCCACACTCCTTGTGTGATCTTACTATACTCCCCCCCCCCCATGGTTCTCTACAGCTAAGCCAATGTATTTAACATTATCTCTATATCTCCCTCTCCCTCTGTCTTGACGATTATCTTTCATTTCAATTCAATTCAAATAAGCTGTATTGCCAATGACCGTATTAAAACACTATTGCCAGCGGATTTCATTTCTCATTCAATTCCATGTTTATTTGATTGAGACACATGCTGCATAGACACTTGAACAACACATCTCCAATGTACATAATCACAGCATGTATGGCTAATGCTAATTTCCAATTCCCGAGCTTTCCCTAGTAGGGCTTTTTAAATCAATCATTCAATACAATGACCAGTTGGAACAGATATACGTGTACGTCGTAACACACGTATACACATGATTATGCGTTGCTGTCTGCCAGAAAAATTGGGGTATACATTTTTTGAAATTTTTTTATTTTTCTTCATAAATCAGGGCTATTGGTCACACTTCACGTCTGTGTGTTGGTTCAATAAAGTTTCAACCAATGTCAAGTATTAGATTGTGAATTGACAATGCAGAGTTAATTTGCTTTAAAAGGTTTCCTTTCTGCCCGACTGACAATATTACAAATGGTAAATACATAGATAAAACAATGTTAATGTAAATGCAGACAATGGATAACGTATAAGACTATCAGTGTACTTGTACTTTACTTGTCTCCCCTCTGCCCCCCCTCTCTCTCTGCCTCTCTCTGTTCGTCTCTATGCAGCACAGAGTCCCACGGTGAGCGACCCTCTGCAACAGGCCTACGCTGGAGTCCAACACTACGCAGGTGACCTGTCTCTCCTACACCTCCTCTAACTCTCTCCATCACTCCATCTCTCCCTCTCCCTTATCCCACTCTCCCTATTGTGTTTGTCAAAGACACCATCCTTGCGTTCCAATACCCATAAGTCCCTGCTTTTTAGTATGGTAGAACAATATTTAGGATGTCCCAATACATGTGGTCAGATGCAGCTTGCTTAAAAATACCCACATTCCCCAGTACATCTGGACTGCATTTTTAGTGTGGAAATGTGCATGGTTTTTTGGGCGATTCTGACCCACAATCCAGTGTGCATCAGAAGTTGTGCCACATCGACAGAGCCACCGGGTGAGAACAACCGGTAACTAATCTCAATTCTAAAGGTACACCTGGATCTCAAGGTCTGAAACTACCAAACCCTCCTGTACTAGCAGTAACACAGCCCTCTCATACCCACTGCTTTGTCCCTGACATCACCTCTCATTAACACTGTGTAAGTCTCCCTCTTATTTCTTTGTGCGTCTCGCTAAGTTGAACTGCACTCCACTCTCCCCCCCCCTCTTTCTGCTCAACTCTTTGTGTAGTGATCCGCAGCCAAATGGGCCCACGCTCCAAGTCGTAAAGCAATTTATTTATGCAATGTCTAGAGGACACAAATGAAACAATGGCATAATGATTTGAAGTTTTTTTTTTGTTGTGTGTGGTGTGTGTCAAATAAATATGGAAAAAAATGGAGATGTGAAAAAAAAATAAAAAAATAAATCCCCACTGTGGTTTTTTTTTTTGTTCTCCCCTCTTTTGCAACAGCAGCCTACCCTGCCGCCTATGCGCCAATCAGCCAAGCGTTCCCCCAGCAACCAACCATCATTCCCCAGCAACAGAGGGAAGGTAAGAAAAGCGAGAGCAAGCGCGCCCACCCAAGATAAAAGGTGATAATTGCCATGTTCCATTCTAATGTAGCCGCGCTGCTTTGAATTAGCGAGGGAGGAGGAAGAAGAAGAAGGAAAAAAAAACGGCAAGGGAAAAGATGGTGAAAAAAAAAGAGCTACCCATTTAAAAACGAGAGAAGAAGAACATTAGCAGTGAGATGGAAAGTTACTCTGTCATTATTCAAAAAGCGCACTAATTCAAACTTGCAGCGTTGGACTGCTTAATCAGTCCATTACAATGTGTTTAAGTGGTTATAAATATTCATCGGATTAATTAGCTGCATGCATAATCATTTATTACCATTCCTTAGTGGTGTAGTAGTGTGTTGCGTCCGTATGCCAGCGCATCAGATGTAATAAAGCATAGGATATACTGTGATGCTAAATCACCATTTTCTTTTTTTGGACGCCATTCGTCAGGCCTCAATTATTCATCTATATGATCGTGTGAGACAGCGTGAGAGTGGCATGAATATTCAATACAGGAGGGCTGCGAAATTAAGTGTTTCCAACATTGTCTAAAAGAAAAGTTTATGTTTGGTTCTTTTCGGTGGTGTGAGTTTATACAAGGGTCACAGCGCGGGACTGTATATTTAGTATAGACGGGAAGACAAACTCATCCTAACTTGTCAACAGGCTATTCGCTATATATTAAGGCTTAGTTTCACACAATAGGATAAACACAAGGACATACCATCTCTTACTTGGAGCATTCTATTCATTAGCAAGAATGTCTAGAAGTTAAAGACACACACACACACCCACACACCCACACACCCACACCCACACACACACACACACACACACACACACACACACACACACACACACACACACACACACACACACACACACACACACACACACACACACACACACACACACACACACACACACACACACACACACACACACACACACACACACACACACACACACACACACACACACAGAGCTATTCTTGGTTGAGCCAGTGGCCTGTCTGAGTTCTTGTCTGAGGCCTCCTCTGGGTTTTGGCTGTGTTCCCAGTCTGTCTCAGTCCACTGCCACAGTGTGCAGCGCTGCCATTTAACAACAGACACCTAAACCTCAATACACAGGCACAGCTTCAGCTTCAACACACACTGGAAAGTTAACAGTTTCAACAATACATTATCCCAGTCCGTGTGCGTGTGTGTGTGTGTGTGTGTGTGTGTGTGTGTGTGTGTTTGAACATAAAACATATATCCAAAAATATACTTTTGACTATAGATAATTCTTCATAGTAATCTTAAAACATGGGTCCTTTTCAGGTTGGCGGAGCATCGTAGGCCAAGAAGGTACATGTTACATGTCATTACTGTTCCACAGCACACACTGACACAGCAAGTATAAATACTGTATTATATGTTATGCCCAAAATCATGCAGCAAAATGTTGGATATACAATTTAAGCATGGCAGTGTAAAATAAAGCGAAGCGAAAATTATTCAATACCTTCACTCTTGTACAGTGCAGTGCAGTTATTAGTTGAATGTATACCAGACTTTGTTTTACTATTTTCTCTAAGTGCTTTATTAGAAAAATAACTTCCTTCGGTAATTGTTTCTGTCTCTCGTGGCCCTAATGGACTGCATAGAAGATAGAGGCAGAAGTAAAGTTGTCATGTAATCACAAAAACAAACAAACAAACAAACAAAACCAAACCAACGGGTGTTACATTTCCTCCCCTCAAACCAGCCACTTCTTTCTAAAGCGTGAAATCTCCAAGACACCTCAAACAGACAGAATGAAGATTCTGTTTTTTTAACAGTTAAATATATCCCCACTCTGTCAACCTTTGTTGGACGTGTGCGTGTTTGTGTGTGTGTGGTTTCTGTGTGTGTGTGTGTTTTCCGCGTGTGTGTCCTCTATCTGGCCGAGGCATAGCAGCACTACAGCACAGCCAGCCCTCAGTGCAGCCAGTCTTATCAGCCTTCTCAGCAGCACCAGTCTCATCTCGTCATGCTATCACCCACAGCAACCAGACAGGAGAGAAGGCTAGCTGCAAGCATACTGTCCCCGAATCCATCACATCTCTCTCTCTCTCTCTCTCTCTCTCTCTCTCTCTCGTTCTCTCCCTCTGTATCTGTCTTTCTCTGTATCTTTCCCTGTCTCTCGCTCTCTTTCTCTGCCTCTCTCTCGCTCTCTCTCACACAATCTCTCCTTCTCCCTCCCTCTCTCTCTCTCTCTCTCTCATTCCTCCCTCTATCCAGATTGGCCTGCTGTACACTATGTGTGGCAGCTGGGCGGATGAGTGTGGAGGGATGGAGGGAGATTGGAAGACAGTCCTTACTGTCACACAGTAATTGGGACACAAACTTGGCTTATGCTCTTGCCTCAGCTCTCCTCCTGTGTATCTCAAGAGCATCTCAATATAATCGTCTTAATCTTTCGCTTTCAACCAATCTATCCGTATTGTTTCCCAACAATATATATTTTTAAATCTCTAGCCGTCTATTTTTAACTTCTATATACTATATGGCTGTTTGCATATGAATACAATGCTACTGCCTGCACAGTTTCCCCCACATTTCAACCGGATAATGAATATCAAAGTGCCTCTTATATACACGCGGTTAACAAGAATTGCCCTCCGCAAGTTGTTATGTGACATAGTGTTCTTGGGAGGATTCCAATGGAAAATCACAAACAAAAAAAAAAAAAGATCGGACCGAAAAAAACAGCATGGCCGATCTTATAAAACAACAGGATTAAAAAGGGGCTGTTCGCTCCACACCATGCCAAAAATAATGAGGTTGAGCACAACTAATGCCGGTGCCACAGGTGACATAATTCGAAATTTTGGGTGTTTACACGGCTCCCGCGTTCCTTGGAATTGTTGTGTTGATTGCCTCATTGATTCATTGTTCCACCCCCCCATGTTATTATATGGTCAGTCTGTGTGTGTGTGTGTATGTGTGTGTGTGTGTGTGTTATAATGCCATGTATAAAACCCTCCTGCTGTCTTTGTCTCATCACCAGGGCCAGAAGGTTGCAACCTGTTTATTTATCACCTGCCCCAGGAGTTCGGAGACGCGGAGCTCATGCAAATGTTCCTGCCTTTTGGCAACGTCATCTCTGCCAAAGTCTTTGTGGACCGAGCGACCAATCAGAGCAAGTGTTTCGGTGAGTCCAATTTTTTTAAATATGTATTTTTTTTTAAATATGTGGAGCAGCAACTGGAAAGGGGGGGGGGGAGAATGGTATGAGAAAAGGTGGACACATCTTTAACTGTTTAATAAAGCCAGACATTGCAGGTGAATAGGGTATTTTTATTTTTTTTAAGATTATTTCTTGGGATTTTCAAGCTTTATTTGATAGTACATAGTTGAAATGGGGAGACAGAGAGAGAGGGGGGATGACCTGCAGTAAAGGTCCACGGGTCGGATTCGAACCCGCGACCACTGCAACGAAGGCCGGAGCCAATATGGTACGCGCTCTATCCACTACGCCACCGGGGTGCCCAATAGGGTCATTTATTTTTTTTAACTTATTGATAGCATCATGACACAATCTCAGTTTATTACCAATATTAAGATAATATGATGTATGCGCTTTAGAAGTTGAGATTTGTGATTTTTTACCAATAGTGTATTGGTAAAAAAAAATCAAAAGTAATGTTGAGATAATGGCTGTTAAAGATGGTTGCATGAGAGGAATATACAGACGCAAACATGCAAAGTTGAATAAAATTAAAACCTAAATGTACAAGTTGGACCTTTTTGCTATACTAGAAAGAAGTTAGCAAAATAGCCAACAATCTCAAAATTGACCAGTGCTTGAAAAAAAACATTGTTCATGTCTGCTGTGTCTCACCTTAGAATCACACAGGCCAGAGCCACTATAAATCCCTCACCCGGCTACTGACCCAAACATCTTTCAACAATGGCCATTTGCTTCACACAAGTAACCATCACCATCTCCACCACACCATTCCTAATACAATCAGTGTCCATCTCCCCATCCACAACACACGCACACACACACACACACACACACACACACACACACACACACACACACACACACACACACTCTTCTCGCACCTCCCACACAGACAAACCAGTTCATCTGGGTGGAGGCGGTGCAGGTGGAATCCATGGGCTTAAAGAGATAATAATAGACTGGTGTGGGCCTGGCTGTTGATTCAGTCGGACAGCAGCACCCAGGAGACAGGCAGAGAGGGAGAGAGAGAGGGAAAGAAAGAGGGAGAGAGAGATAGGGAGGGATAGGGAGTGAGAGAGAGAAACACTCCCGGCATTGGCTTTCTTTCAATTTCTCTTCACCATGGCATGTCTATGAGTCTCTCTCTCCCTCGTCTGTCTCACTCTGTCCATCTCGGGACCGTCTCCCTCTGTGTGTGTGTGTGTGTGTGTGTGTGTGTGTGTGTGTGTGTCTGTGTGTGCTCTTCTCTAAACATATGCCTCTCGCTCTCACTATCCGTCAGTCAACAAGGGGGAAGGACAAAGGGGCGGTGACCTCATCAGTCTCACCGGCTTATTTTTTTCTCTCCAAGTCTAGTAATTAAGATCTTGGCTGAAAAACAGCAAATTTAACCCATTATTCTTCTATGGCGCTTTTTTTTCTCCCTCCTTTTTATAGCAGACACCCCAGGGCCCTTTTGTAAGACATTAACAAATTAGGCAGAAGATGCCGCGCATTAAAGGGGATAAGTTATTATAGGCCCCTAAGAACTCGGAAGTCTTCATTAAAAGAAAAGATGTGTTTAGCTTTGATGATGAGGTTAATGGGAGCAGTGGGACACGTGTATACTTTTTACATGCATGTGTATAGTGTGCAGATGTAGAAACATGGATAGATGGATGATTTTTCCATATAGTTTAAAGGTTAAAAAGAATGGCTTGCCCACACTAGTATTAAGATGAAGAATGTCTCAATATGTAAATCATTGCAACGACAGATACTTTATACAAACCAACAGAAAGTCACTTTTAGCTGTCATATTGTACACTTTATTGTATTATATTGTTTACTGTTAGCTTAAGAGATCATTTCCAAAGCGTGGTAGTGTGTATTCAAATAGGGAACAATGGAAAAAATCAGTAAGACAAGTTGTATCTATAACATACAAACAATCCAGTCCAAATGTCAGTATTGAGTTAGGCAGAACTATAACAGACCCACTGCTCTTTTGACTATGCACCATATTCTAATTTAGAAAATCCACACTTGTCTTTATACCTCTAGTTCAAATCTAAAATCCATTACCTTACATTTATCAATACAATGCATCTTAAATCAGGTTAAAAATATCACGTTTGCTGAAAAGTTTAGTTTTAGTTGAGATTGATCATAATTTAATGTTAAATTCTGACAAATTGCCTGCCAGGGCAGTAAGACTGAAACCATCGACACGTACACAGCCTGATATCGCCACAGCACAGGTGAGCTACACATCTGTGCTTAATCAGGCATCACTCTTAGAGACGAAGTGTTTACAGAGAAGCTCCGAAAATTTGAATACTCTGAAAAGGTCAGTGGAGGAGCACTCCAAGCGTGTTCTTATAAAGCAGGCATCTCTGGAGTGGGGTTTTCACTTCACTTATAAGAGATGCATCACTCTCAATTCAGTTTGGTTCAGTAGATGTATGTGCACTGTGATACAATAGATATGAATATGTGACATATGATGGTGAGATATTAAAAACTCACTGCAAATCTGATGAAGTCACCACAGAATCACAGAAAAAGACAATCAGAAAAACAGTTACAACTGCCAGCAAGTTACTTGGGATCACACTACCGAGCATTGAACACATTTACAAAGACAGACTGGTGAAAAAGGCCAATAACATTGTATGTGACTGTACACACCCCCTGGCATCCCATTTTAAACTACTGCTATCTGGTCGTCGTTTCTGCGTACCCCTTATGACCAAGAACAGATCCAAATTCTCTTTTGTACCACAAGCCATAAAAGCCTTAAATCAGTCAAAATAAGCTAGATGTCCAGCTGGCCTGGTCATGTCCAAAGTTGTATAGTGCATTTTAGTGTGTAATGTATGTTCTTCATGTTATGTCTGTCAGTGTCTGATGAATGGACTATCTGTTTGTGTCATTTGTCTGATGTCATGTCATGAAGTGCGACTGTGCCGCAAACCCAACTGCCCCACGGGGACAATAAAGTTTTCTACTACTAAAGTAATTTAAACTAATTAACACAATGACAAAATCAAAAGTGTCACAAATGTATTAACCTAGTGTGTGTTATTGAGCAATTTTGCTTTATGGAGTCAGATAAACATACTTCTATAAGACACTTAACTTTGCCACTTCATTGTTGAGGAGCTACTGCATATGTGTTTCATCTAACCAGGGACTATATGGATTCAACATTAGTCTTAATCCTCCGTGTTAAGTCACTCCATGTTGACTTTAAAAAGCGATCAAAGCTTGCCTGTTAAGTGGAACTAGCTGGATTAACTACTGAGAATGGAGTGACACACACCTAACATAGGAATCCCAACGTTTTTTAACAAATACGACACGGAAAAAATATCAGTGAATATATCCACAAGGGGACTAGCTAACGTTCTTTGAAAACAAGACTTTCTTTTTTTTCAGTTTTGCTTTTTTGTTCCTCTCCACTTTTAATGTCTGGGCAAATTGCCATAGCTGTGTGTTTGACTCAGCATGACTCACCTTTACGTTCATACATTTACTGTGCACTGATTCACCCGCTTCACTCAATGGTGTCAACACCTTTAAATAGTCTTTAAACAGCCAGCCTTAAGCCATGTCTGTCCTATAAAAGCACATCCGAAACAAAACTCAATAGTGCAATAGTAAAATAAGCTTCACATTAAATATGTATTCAAACTGGAGGGGTTTGTAGTACGGAGCCGCCCAATGATAATTTCCCTTCACTACAAAGCAGCTCCAATTGATCACCTGGAGGTTGACCAATTTCTATAAAGGGAGTTCAATGGTAGTTAGAAGAGTGGATGTTGTTTTCTCCAGCCTATGGACGTATTTAAACTCTTTAAAAGGACTATACGGTACGCTGCATTATTTCAAACAAGTTTTGAAGTACCAAGACACTGCAGTTAGGGTACAATTTAACTTGTAAAGCCCCTGTAAAGCACTTTGAGTGGCCTTGTGTTTGAATTGTGCTATATAAATAAACTTGCCTTGCCTTGCCTTGTAGAAATCATCATGAAACAATTGATTACTGACATTAAAACATGTGTTTTTGTACTACAGTTTTTTTTTCAGAAATGTTTGAATAAATATGCAAATGTAGCGATATCTAAGTAACTATGCGCAAAACTACAAATATATTTAAAGTAGTATGAAAGAAGACTTGCCAAAAATCAAATCAAAATTGCCCAGTGCTAAAAACAAATATGTTTTTATATACAGATAGACTTATATACAGCTCAATGTGCAGCTGCTCACTTCGGTCCACAACTTGTATTTCCTCCATTTTCACCCAATTCATTTTGCAGCTTTTGCATGTGTTTGTATTAAAAATGCATAACACTACAGCGCGCACAGACATTCTGCTGATATGAATGGCTGCTGTGAGAGCCATACCTCAAACGCTAGTAGCATTCGGGGTATTGAGTAGCACCGCACCACACGCTCTGCACTGTATCAAAGATATGAGCTTCACTTTGTCTCCAGAAAACAGCAGATCAGTAAAAACAAGTTCAAAACAGCTTTTGTAGATAGATTGTTTTACAGTTGTACATGCGCTTTAGAATTTTGGAGCACAATCGTCGTTGTCCACTTCTTCCGTTCTTTGACCCGTACCATCCTATCACCTTTTTTGGCAAGTGGATGTAAATGTGAGGTATGTAGATGTGTTAAAAGGATGGACTAGAGTTTGTGAGAGTGTATGTTTGTGTGTGTGTGCACTTATCTCTGCATGTGTGTGTGCCTATCTGTGCATGTGCATGTATGTGTGTGTGTGTGTGTGTGTGTGTGTGTGTATGTGTGTGTGTGTGTGTGTGTGTGTGTGTGTGTCTGAATAGTAGGGGGGATCACTGCCAACTGACAGGCCTTTCCCCTTGCTCAGTTGTGTTTAAAGGGTGTGTAAAAGCAGCGGCCTTATCTCGCCCCGCGCTGACAAAAGCCTGCCCTCTTCCCCCCAAATTAAATTGGACCCGTAGCGCTGTGATCAAATCAGCTGGCAGGCGGAAAATTCGGAGCCGTCAATCACAGAGGTGTCTGTCTGATAAGAGGCAAGGCAAGGGAAGGGAAAGGAGTCCCGGGCTGTGGGGAAAAAGCTGTGGGCTTCATTCCGCCTCAACACCCATAGGTGATAACTCAGAGCAGCAGCAAGCACCTCCGTTTCCTATACACACACCTTGCTCCTGGCATCTCTACCGCGACCCCTGTGCACTTTACTCTTTACTTAGATACATGGTCGGTGACAATCGTACATGAAAAGGCACACACACATGTACAAACACACACAAACATTTGTACGGCTATACTTGTGAGGACATGTATTGACCTAATGCATTCCCTAACACCTTACCCTAAACCTTAACATGGAAACTAATTGCATCGCCCTAACCCTACTTAATTTTCCTAACTTTTCTTTTAAAGTCTAAAAACTGAAATTGGTTCTCACGTAAATAGTTGTACAAGTACACACACACACACACACACACACACACACACACACACACACAAGAAGCTCTGTCACTCTTGTAATGGCTCAAACAAAACGCTCAGGTAACATTTACAGACACCGCTTTGCTCGGGGAAAACAAATCCACACTCAACACGAGACTCTCTCTGTAATCTTTGAACACCTTTTCATGTTTTTTTTTGTGTTTTTTTGTTCACTGTTCAAGTCAAAGTCAGGGTCTCTTCTAACACTGCAGCAGCGCTCGTTCGTTTTGATTTTTTAATATCTGTGTTATTAGCCGTCGCGGTGTTTCGTGTAATCTTTTTAATTCAAAGATTTTCAATTAATCTGCTGAAAAGGGAAAACAAAGAGCTATTGTTGTGTCATTGTCGGCAGCTAAAAGGGCTCTTATTCTACCCCTCATTCTTATTAAATCTTCTTTTTTTCTCTCTCTCTCATCTCAACCCATTCTTCTCCCTTCATGTGTTACACACGTACACACACACACACTCTCTCTTCTCAGGCTTTGTGAGTTTTGATAACCCGTCCAGCGCTCAGGCAGCGATCCAGGCTATGAACGGCTTCCAGATCGGCATGAAGAGGCTGAAGGTTCAGCTAAAGCGGCCAAAGGACGCCAACCGACCTTACTGACTCCTCTGCTGTCCATACCCAGGTACAGTAACACACAGGCTGTAATACACTGTGCTATACTATGATATAATACACTGTGCTATACTAACATATAATACACTGTGCTGTACTATGCCATGCCGGTTTTAAGGTGAACACTTCCACTTTATTTGGACAGTTTAGTTTGTGTTGCTGCCTGAGTGTGCATTGCCTCATATCTCAATTGGACCGTTCTCTAAACATGTTAAATATTCTTTAAAATTCAAATATATGAGTCCACAGTATTGAACCCCATGTGCCAACACCTGCTTGACATTATCACATACCTGTTCTGTTTATAGTCACCTGCATAAGGCTTCTCAGATGACCAGACAATGTGACTTGTGTAATACTAACTTCTAGAATAATTCTTCCAAATAGATTTACAACAACATTTCCCCTTTTTTAGTTTTAATTACCTTTTTTCCCAATTAGAAAATATATTATTATAATACTGTACACTTGCGATTTTTAAAAACAACAAGATGAGTATTCAACCATTGATAAACGGCAACCTAATGAAATACAATAGAACTTTTATTCCACAGGTATAAAAAATGCTTTTTAACCCAAATATAAAAAAAATAAACTTTAATGTAAGTGTGGACTGTGTGGGGAAATTAACTACACCAACTTTCCCAAGCCAGTAGAACTTCCATCACCCGCCATTTGCATAAAAGAACACTTTACAAAGTCATTAATACGACAGACTAATAAAAATAACTAAATGCATAAATTACCCCGTGTCTTATTAAAACGTGGTCAACTAGGGGGAACAGTTTTGAATTCTATTCTCAGTATAGTTCGCGATCTGACTTGAGCCCCCCCCCCCGAGCCCTGCCGCTGATGTGACAGGAAATTTGTAGTGTTCCAGGTCAATGTGTTTTTTTTTTGCTTTAAAGGTGTCAGGGCGCACCGCTTTCTAAATTACACAGGAACCCTCTTCTCAGAAGCAGCAGCCCTCCTGAGGTTTATGTCACTTTGTCCCGCTCCACTGAATTGTTTTTCTGTGCGTCTTTCTCGGGGTTTGAAATCTAATTTGTACCTGCGCCATGCTCCGCTGCACACTGATGACATCATCAATACGCAGCGGTGCATAATTACCCGTTAACTGAGGAAAGGTGTTGAGAGTTTATGCAAATTGTTAAGCTACAAGTTACAATGATAACACCGGATAACAGTGCTATGTCTCCGGAAAAAGTTCAGCATGGGTTAGGACATTTGTTATAGAATGACATAGGCATAAAAATCCATAAAACAAATGGTTATGCCAAATAAAATGCCAATTTAAATGAAATATTCCTACTTGAAATGTGTGGGGAAAAGTGTTCAGAACTGTATTTAAGTGGTCATCTTAAACTAAGTCGGTGTTTGCACATCTAGTGATGGGGTTCATTTAACACTGATCAAATTAAAGTCCCAAGTATAACCTGTTGAAAGCAAGCTCATCAATGCTGAAGTTATTTTGAACTATGTTCACATTTATCTTCCTTCTGAAAGCTTATAAGAATACTGTTTTTATGAAGTATGCACACACAAAGAAGGACAAAAAAACAGTTTGCAATTCCTTCATTCCTGCCCTTTAAAAGTCAGTGATCTCATACAAAAGTAATACAAATAAAATGTTTGTTTTTTTCTTAAAGTGGCTCCATCCTTCAATGACGGAAAATGTTATAGTGTCAGGCTTTATTCACACACTCATCTCCCCATCTGTCACAAAGTGCAGCCACCAGTATAAAATAACATTGATGCACGCTCTCTTCGCCCATTGGCCAGGGAACTTTTCATTACAAAAGCACAAGCCTAGATTATAGTCCTCCATTTAAAAAAAAACACAGTGATAATACAATTGTCTGTGTTGTTTGTTTTAGATTCGACTTTAAAAGCTGTACAAGACATTGGCATTAATGGAAGGTGGTTTGCACTACACATGATAGATGTTGCCTTTATACCGGGCCTGATAGCATTTGAATAGAGCCGTGTCCAGCTAATTGAACAGAGGACCCTAAGTAAAGGAGGGGTGGGGGGGGGCGGGGGTTGATTTAGTGCATCAATGAGGGACACATGGAACATATCCTGCTACAGCATTGAATGACAGGACAGTCATTGAGATGTACTTAGAATGTCTCCAAGTACATACATACAATTACCGCAGGAAGTGTGCCTGTGCCTGTGTGTGTGTGTGTGTGTGTGTGTCTGTGTGTGTGTGTGTGTGTGTCTGTGTGTGTCTGTGTGTGTCTGTGTGAGAGTGTGTTTTTACTTTGGCCTGGTTCAATCCATCTTGTGGTTTTTTTTTAATGTTATAACATAATTTCTGTCGTTGACTTAAGGAAACGCAATAGACCAAAACCAAGAACAATCCCATGAACACATTGAATAGTAGTGGGGCTTCTGAAGCCATAGCAACTGTTTTAAAGATTCATACAAATCATAAGGGGCCTTATATGAAGAAGTTGGATTAGAAATATTGTACTAATCTAATTCTCATATGTTTTTACTTTTCATGTATTGCCTTTTGTTGGGAAATTAGTTTTTGAGCAAAGAAGGCAACAATAAGTGTACGCTGTAACTCTTTCATTTTCTTAAATTCAACAACACTATAACGATGAACAACTTTGATGGAACTTCAAATGATGATTTTTTTTTTGTCTGTGTGTTCTTTGGGTAAAAAAAAACTTTTCACATGTAGATAACTACAAAGGGCCCCATTTTTCTTTCTTTCTATAATACCGACGATTGGGCTTTTGAAGCTGAATTAAAACCACGATCAGACAGCGGCATTCTCCTCTTCTGCTGCTCTCAGGAGCCGTGCTACTCTGAAATTGCGTTCTGTGTTTTAAAGATAAAACTTAATGTAAAAAAGAAAATATTTGAGAAAAAAGAACATGCCAGAGCACTCACTGTTTCGGCCACATTCGTGTAGCAAACAATACAGGGCAAATCCAATTACTGTAGACACTGTAGACAGGACAACGTTTTTTGAAATATGTGTTTGTGCCTAAGGGGTTATCTTTGTGAATATGAAAAAAAAAATCATATATTCAACCTTTTAACCTGCACATGTTTCCGAACCTTAGAATATTTCAACACCGCACTGAGGCTCAAGAAAATACTTTTTTATACTGCCTGTATTTTTTTTGTTATATATTTTTTTTTTTTACTTTTCAATTCATTTTTTTTCCATTTGTATGGTAATAACCATAAAAAAGTAATTTGATTTTAATCAGGGAAAAATAAGTACGAGTATGTGGATCAACTATTGGGAAAAAGGCCTGCTTTGAATTCTGACTCATATAAGGAAGAGAGAAAATCCCACTGTTTTGTTTTCCTTTCTTTTGCAACCCCCAACCACCACTACCACCAAACCTGGCAACCCTGACACACCCGACCCATTCAAAGTGTGAGGTGTTGGCATTGCTGCTCCGCTATAGCCACACAACACCCTCCCCACTCCCCCCCTACACCCGTCACGGGGGGCCAAGTTGCCACACGCTGTAAGTTGAACCCATGGTGTCATTTTCTTTTGGATGACGTCATGTGGTGGGACTGTGACTGCGTTGCATGACGTGGCGTTGGTTTGATATATATATCTCTAAACTCTCTCTCTCTATCTTTATATTTATTCTGCCCTCCGTTTTATATACTGTATATACTGTATATTGTATATTGCCAGTGTGTGGAGTGCAGTAAATACGATGCCTTTTCTTTGGCTGGTACCTGTTGTACTGTATATAACGTAACTGACGTGCTGACTGGTTTTTCTATTCTAACTGGAAGTGGCCTTTGTGCTATTGTAACCGTGTGCCCTTTATGTGATGTTTTACTTTCTCTTTGTGGGGTTCATGTGTATGGATGTAATGTATTTTCTATTGCTCTATCTCTTCACATTGACATTTTCTTTTTCCTCCAGCAAACTATATATATTTTTTTGCAACAAAGTTTGACCCTGCGTTCCGATCCCCATACTTCCCTGCTATTTAGTATGGCAGATAAATAAGTCGGATGTTGTCAGATGCAGCATGCTTAACAATACCCTGATGCCATCTGGTCTGGATTTTTAGCGTGGAGATCAGCAGCTTTTTGGGTGATTCTGACCCAAAATCCACTGCGCAATGGAAGTGACGTCACATCCACAGAGCCTCTATGTGAAAACATCCAGCAAAGCAACGGATATATAAGCAAAAGTCAAGTTCAAGGCGCGATGTTATGACAAAATATATAAGTGAAAGTATGTCCCTATCGACAGCTGTTTAGTTGAAAAGATGCCGGAGATGACCCTGTGTTTGTGTAGCCAATTAAATCTCCAGCGTTCACGCAGAGAGCACAAGCAAATGTTGACACTCCACTCCTCCCCTGATTCCTTCTGCACAGGGAGTACTTCTGCAAGATGGTTGTGTTTGCCTAACATGAGAATCACTTCCCAGTTATTTATGTATGAGGGTTGCAAACCAATTACACTGTAGAAAGCAGAGCTGCAGGCAGTGGTGCAGACCAACACGGTCAAACTATGTCCACCATAGATACAGCCATACTGTATCGTATGAGGCCGTGTCCACACGTACACAGGTAGTTCATACCAGTAGCTTTTTTCAGAACTATGGCTTTTTCTATGTGATTTTACCATTGGTACACATACAAACATGCAACAAGACACAGCAGAGATTGTATGATAACTCTGCCCAAAGTTAAAATATTTTGGACTGGGAAACTATGGTTTTTGGGAAACGCTGGCGTCATGAAGCCCAATATGCACACTCACACTTTTCTTCTAAGTTTTTGACAGGACACATTATCGGCAACATACTCGCCTGGCATGATTACGTTGGTCTTTTCAATATATATTTTTTTTAATTGGTATGTGTTTGGAAATATATTCTAAAACAGTACACCAAAAAGGTGTATGGGGGAACATGTGTTTTTTTTAAATACCTGTGTACGTGTGGACATGGCCTAAGAGGGAGATGTAGATATACATTTATTCATATCACACTATTTGCAGCTGCCTGTTGTGTTTTCGGAGGATTTTGCCAACCCCCCCCATAAAAAAATATCAGCCCTGATGTTTTTTCTGCTTGTATATTAGAGATAATTGACACTTATGTGGAGAAGAAAAGGCAGCAAACAGATTCACTGCACTGAAAAAAGAAGCTCCTTTCTTTGCCAGTCAGTTTGTTTCTCTCCCTCCAGGGCTCAAAACCCCTGATAAGAGTTAGTCGTTTTCATCGAACACATTTTGCCCTATTCTTTCAGAAGCCCCCCAGGAGACAGTCCCCTCTCCCGCTGTCAATCCAATGAACTCAGGGGGCCGTCTAGCCATGGCAAGCCGCGAGCAGCAAGGTTTTTTCTGACATCAACTATGCCTCTTAACAGCCAGGTGTCTTTTATGGAGCCATCTAAAGTAGGTGGCAGTGTGTGTGTGTGTGGAGGGGGGGGGGCATAATGCTGGGACAAAAAGGCTTGTGGAGAAAAATAAAATACGTTCTTTATTATCCCGACAAAGTTGGAGGGGCGAACTAGTTGTGATGTTTTCAAAAGAAGCCGTTTTCCCTTTGAAAAAAACCCCAAAAACAAACAAGATATATTTGAAAGTGCACTGTATTTTGCTTTCTGCTCCGCGGTAGATGTATATAGCAATAATCACTAGTGGCGTACAAAAGAAGGCATATGTAATCAAGTCTACTGTTAGTGCTTTGCGCTCTGTGAAAGGCTGGCACACATAAGGAAATAATAAGTTAGAATCTCTCCCGTCTCCCACCACATCACATAAAAAGAACATCTATTATGAAATGGTAACAAGCTCATTTACAAGAATAGGAGAAAAGGTAGAAAGAGGTTTGCCCGGGCTGCGTGTTCCCGACACAGAGTCAGAAAAGCCTTTCATGTTCACTTCGCAGAGACTGATTTGCTGTGATTTCGCCGCCTTTCTTCACCCACCATCAGAGCTCACAACATATTAGGGATGATAAGGCAGTAAACCAGAGTTCTTTTATATATTTTTTTTCGAAAAAAGCTAAGCAGACACGGACACATTTAGTGACAGAGCAGCGTTCAAAAGTCGACACACAAAAGGCACAGGGCGGATTGTAGATTGTTTTTTTTAATATAAAGGCATCCCAATTATAGGCTGTTTTTTCGAAACCTTATGTACTTTTTTTTCTTTCTAAATCGGACAACCAATCTTACCACTCACACACATATTCCTCTTGGTTTCTTTGTGTTCTTGTTCTTTAGGTATAGTGTATTCGCTATGAATGTACAATAACTTTAGAGACAGCAACATTTCAGGCAACACTCTATAAAAAAAAGGATACAACTTACGGTAAGCCTTTACAATAAGGGTACATTTATTAACTGTTATGTAATGTTATTAGGTAATGCTTATAAAGAATGAAGTAATAATGCTTATTAATGGTTAGTCAATGCTTGATTACCTAATGCTTAGGTAAGTCATATTAAACATTAACTAAGCAGTAATTAACAATTAGTCATTGCCTAGTTGATGCTTATTAAGCATTTAGTAACAGTTTATCAATGGACTCTTGTTGTAAAGTGTTACCAAAATTACACAAACCATCAACCCTGTTTGCGTGGCAAATACATTGTATATAAAAAAAGATGATTTTTTCTATTTTTTTTTCTATTTTCATGCAGGGCGATGTACTAGTCAGTTTAAATTAGGGCCTGCCTTGGATTAGCGCTTGTCACAGTGTAGACGTCTGTTCCATATGGTTAAAAACACAAATCTCTCCCGACCCCTACCTACCTCTAGCCCACTTATTTCTGCTTTTTGATTGACACACTCCTCTTCTCTTTTTTTTCCCCTTCCTCCCCGTCTGTTTCTCATGCTGTTGGCTGTGCCTGTCAAGTCTGTGTGATAACCAGGGAAGCCAGCGAAAAACCCTTTCAGCATGTTTGCCACAGCCTCACTGAATCCACTTCTCCTTTATTCTCTCCATCTCTCTCTCTCTCCCTCTCCCTCCCTCTCTCTCTCTCTGACACAGGATAAAGGGCCACAACACCTTATTTCCACAAGTGCAGTAAAAGTACAAAGACTTCTTGCTCTGCTACATATCATGAAGGAAGGGTGGTCCCTTGATTCCTGCCGGATGCCCCGCCGAAAAAAGATTGGGTGACTTGAGAGAGGGATCCCAGAGTTTTTGTTGTTGATGTTTTTTTTGTTTTTTTTTTTAAGTTATTTTTCTGCTTTTTTTCTTCTTTCTTCGCAACTGCCTCTTTTTTCCCTGTTTTTTCTGCTTTGGCGTCGGTGAAAAAAAAAGAAGAATTTTTTGCAGAGACCAACTTTTTTGCTGCTGTTTTTTAGACATGATGGGGAAAAAAACAAACAAAAAAAAACCTTTATAGACTCATTATGCTCAAAGCATGCACACTACTGACACAGGATATAGATACACACACACACACACACACACACACACACACACACACACACACACACACAGTCAGACACGCACACACACATAGAAAACTAGACAAACACATTTAAGGATGCTACAAAAAAATAAGAAAAAATTAAAAAAAAATCTACTTTGTACATGTATAAATACGTGCAAATGCCAACTCAAGTACTGAAGCGCGCACACACACACACACACACACACACACACACACACACGCACACACGCACACACACAGAAACACACACACCCAAACAAACACACACACCAGCCTGCTGCCATTTTGGTTTTTGTGCCTACACAGGTGTTGTGCTCTGTGACAGGGCAAGCTCTGGATCAAAGAAGAAGAACGACGTAGAAGAAAAAGGAGGAGAGAAGAGGAGAATCCAGGATAATTTACATGCATCATTCCTTAGGAAATAGGGACCAAAGGACTAAACGCTTTTTAAAAGAATATAAATATATAAATATATAAATATATATTTAAAAACTCATACCTTGTAGCTGCAAGTATTACAATTTACTCGTAGTCAAAAAAAAAGAGAAAAAAAATCATTAAGTCAATATCCAGTGGCCTACTGTAAGTACGAATTAAAAAGAAAAATGGAAATAATGTATAAAAAAATTAAAAAAGACATGGAATCGTAGTATGTAGGGGCTGATCCTTTTGCTCTGGATGCGGATTTAAGCACCAGGTATGTAGAATAGTTAAGGTAGATTATAGGAACAAAACAAAAACAAGTATGTAGATTTGCTAACTTTTGCTGTTGTTTAAAAAAAGAATAATACTTGAAGTCGTAATGGAATGGGGCGGGGGCAAGGTTGAAAAAGGTAAAAGGTAAATATTCATATATTGCCCCTGTATTACGCAACAACCCAGTCTCTTTCTCTTGGATGTGAAAGGTATCAGCCACTGGATATTTCGCTCATCACGTTGTACAAGTCACCGCACTCTCTGACAGCTACGAACGGACTGAAAAAAAAAGAAAATATGAAGCAAGAGAGGAAGAGAGAGAGAAAGAAAGGAAAAAAAAGGACTTAACATACTGATGTCTGTGCTGGACAGGGTGCAGACACGGAAGGCTTCTCAATAAGCCTTCTGTGTTCAAGCGACAATCCACTGTAAAGACCAAGTGAAAATGGACATGGGGGTGTCTTTTGTTCTGTTTTTTTTTTCTTTTTGTATTGCAACAATGAGTGTGAATTGTGAAGCCACAAGTTGTTCAAAAGGAGATGGTTCTACTTTAAAAAGAAAAATAATTATGGACACATGGGATGGTCATGGGAGAAGGGAGTAAGGTGACAGCTACTGAAACTGCCAGCGGAATTAACAAACAGTGTACAAGTGAATTGGCTTTAACCCCGTTTGCAATTCCATCGAAATTAACACAGTATGCCCATTGTAAACAGTCAGGTTGTTCTATATGTAGGTGACATGCCATGGATATATAAATGTGTGTCCACTGGAGCTGCAGCGCAAAAAAAGAAATGGAGATTGAGAAGAATTGCCTCGCTGTCTGTGGGCAGATGCAAACAAACATTTCACTGAAGACAAACTCAATTTACTGTATTGATGGCCTAGGCGCGCGTTGCAGGGCTTTTAGAGCTCATTTAATAGCTCTGTCGAATATAATGTAAATTCCATTATTAACATGTTCCCCGGCCGGCTTTACTTCATATATTATACATACTGCAGAGCCTATGGAGAGAGAGAGAGAGAGAGAGAGAGAGAGAGAGAGAGAGATAAAAAAAGTGACTGCTTAAACAGACTATATCTAAATTAGATCCATCATTCAGATTGCTTGTAGCTCCTCTGACAATGACAGCAGGCAGCACAGAGTAAAGCATTAAACATGCAGAACTGTCATGTCTTGATTTAGGGTCCCGTAACCTTAATTTTGGACTGTTCTAGAGTGCTGGGGATAGGCTCTTCTGTATAAAGTAGGTCAATACGTTTAGAATGAGTGTAGAGGGAAGGTGCAAGCAGTGATGTTTGGGTTCAGAACTGAACACTTCCCCAATTGTCTGGATTGGATCACCAGCTGATATCCCTTCGCATACACCAGCTCCTTGACAGCTGGCAGTGAGGCAGAAGCAAAGGAGGAAAGAGAGGGAGAAAGAAGGAGGGGGGATAGAGAGGGAGAGAGGGGAGGGAGAGAGAGGGAGGGAGGGAGGTGTGGAGAGGAAATCAACAACCAAACATGACGTCGATAGTCTTTTAAACTGATGTTTCTGGGTTGATGCCCAGTGGCGTAATCCATCAAAAAAAAAAAAAAAAAAAAGACGTAATCAAGCTTCTGGTCACAAACGCTATTCAATCTGTGCTGTCTGCTTTCAAAGAATAGGGTGGAAGGGTTTTAAATATGACTGGAGTCTGGTACCTTATGCCCCTTTTTCACACTGGCCAAAAAACAAGCTCAAGCAGTAGACATAGGTATTCAACAGCTTCACTTAAATATGTATAAAAATTAAAAACACGCTACTTTGCTTGATGACATGGGCGCAAGTCATAGCATCTCCACGGCAACTGGGAACAATTATTATTATTATTTGTGCAGTGAGTGTGCAACAACAATGATGTGCTTTACATTTTACGCATTTGAAAAAAGGACAACATTACAAGACATTTCCTTGATATGATAAAGTAACTGTTGACCACCATCTCACCGGCTTCCATGCTGCTTGCTGGTGTTTAATACACTGTTTTCAGGGGTGTTGATGCCATCACAACCAAACATGACGCACCACCTCTTCTGCTGGCAATCGCCTACGAATAGCAGGTTTTAACTGGGTTTAAAAAACCTGCGTCTAATTATGGTTATAAAAAGCTATTAGGCTCCAGTCCAACCACTTCATGTTAAACACTGATACTCCTCTCCAATGCCAATCCCTCTCTCTTTCTTGAGCACACCAGACCGTTTTCCAAATCACGATTAAATGTGCAAACAGATTGTCAAGTCTTAAGTTGACTGCCATGCTTTTTCATTTAAATAAGCAGAAGGTCTAGATTTGAGCCTTTCCCATAATCTATCAGTGTGCCAGGTAGCCTCCCTTCTCTTCCCCCCCCTGTCCTGAGAGCAGTCATTCCAAACCAAAAGCCCTCAGCACTCCCCCGAGAACAGCTTTTTTTTTTCAACCTGGCTAATGCCCGTGCTCACTACCCTTCAATTATCTCCTGCGCCGTATTAGACATGCTATTTCACCTTTCCCGCTAATCACAGCGTAATCACCAGCCTCTATACATTAGCAGCAACCGAGTGAAAAATCACCGGGATAATCACTTGGACCAAATGACGGCAGAGAGATGGTCCCCCCCCCTCTCCGCGCACACACATACACACACACACACACACACACACACACACACGGATGACAGAAGGAAGATTAGGGAGAATTATGTTTGTGCCTACTCCCTGGCAAGGCTGCCGACAGCTGACCTGGCACCAATACTACTGCTGAATTTACCCCGAAAAAACGATTGGAAAATGTGGGATAAAGCCCCTCCATATCATAGCCAGGTGTTAATATAGCAAATTGGATTTACGTTACTGAAAAAAAAAATTGGCGGATTACATGTATGACACCAATTTTTTTTTATTTCCTTGAACACAAAAGTTCCAACAATAGTTTCTTGAAAATTGGGTCAAACCCAACAGTGTGGTTGCAGGGAATCCTAAAGTATGTAGAAGCAGCTGGTGTGTTATTGTGCCGCTTCTTTCAGCACGTAAATTGTGTCTCAACTATCTATACAGCGGCGGGCAATTCTTCTACAAAATAACTTTCTCTACAATACACACTTTTTTTTTGTAAGCCTTGCCGGGACACCTGCAAAGCACAGTATTGTTCAGTCCTGAAATAATATTTGGGATGGCACAGTGGTTTGGATTCAAAATGATGCCCATCAAAATGACAGCTTGCGGAGTAGGGAGAAAAAAAACCTCCCCCCCCCTTTGCTCAGCCCCTTGAGTGAATGTTAGGTGGACAATGCAGGAGGCTAGGTGAATTGTAGCGATGGGAAATAGGTCAAAACAAAGCCATGTTCTGCAAACTCATTAGTCACGTTTAGCTGAACTAATCGATGTGCAAATCTAATGTTCTATGAGCAATGACATTTCCGGTGCTTGTCTCTCTCGGTCATCCCTTGCTAAATACATTGTGCGAGTGAGGCTCCGTCAGGCCCAACATTAACCTTGCATGCCTGCTCCACTGATATTCTCTCTGGCTTGTACCAGATGCCAGTAACTAGTTCCAACCACTGATATATCAGGTCCCAAGAAATGTGCCAAAACGCCAGCCTAGCATATAGCCTATAGTATCCTGCTGTCTTGCTTGGCTAACAGCATAGTATTCATGTAGCATCTCTGCTATGCCAGGGCCAACATTAGTGAAATGTGGAAACAGCTCTTCAACACTCTTTAACAAGGCTGCTCTTAGTACTGTTACACCCCTGAGGAGGATTTAACTGAAGTGACGTGCATAACAAAAATAAACAGAAATAGCTATGAACTATGTCCTGGTAAAACAAAAACAAGATCTTTCAATCCCCCCAACTTATTGAAAAATAATGTTTTTCTGTAGTCCCGGTCATGTTTCACCTCCAAAAGCAATGACAAATGTCAACGCAGCAGGCAGACACTCACCAAGCTGTTTGCCAAAATGCTATTTGATATTTGTCCTCTAATTTACAGAGAAGAGGAAAATGTAACTTGGCATTTTAGCCAAAAGGAAGGGAGTATGAATCTAATTAACTGTGGGGAATATAATATCACGAAGGCCCATGGCAGGCAAAATCCTGCCAAGACATGTCAAAAATTACGGCCATACGCCAACACGCATATAGCCTCCTTTCTCTGCGGCCCTTGTGCATTTAGTTTGCATTCTCATTCTAAGTAGGCTATACAATGACAATTTAGCCCACTAGCTTCTCTGCCATGCCGACCCAGTATAATACATTTAGAAATTTGGGGGCATATACATACCATTTACTCAGACTTCCTCTAGTAGGAGTGTGTTTCCTTAGAGTGCCCAAGCCAAATGGCGGGGGGAGCATAAGTGCTAGCTAGAGCATGTCTACCAGTCTCTCCAACCCCCTTGGGTGCATAACACTCACCCTAAAATAGCAGTGATTGTCACGGGAAAGGAAGTGAAATGTAATTGACTGAAAGTGGAGAGATAATTAAAGGAACCTGTTGGACAGGAGGAACAGAATTAATGCCTCTCATTTAATGGCTGCTTTGGGAGCCAGCTTTTTTTTTCTTCTCTCTTCTCCGTCGTGTCAAAAAAAAAATGGGTTACGCTGTGGGAATGGGATTTTGTATTGGGGACAAAAAAAAAGGTGGAAATAGGTTAGTGGGTGGTGGTGGCGGGGTGCTGTGTGCTATAAAAATGAAACTCCACACACTCATTCCTACAATACTCAGGGCATCAGGCGCTATGATGTCATGATTAGTAAAGAGGTTCAGAGCCTTGCCTTACCCCTTGATCCTAAACCACATCCCAGTTCTGAGCCAGCAGAAACGGGGCTGATGAAGAACCACCTACAATTGTGCTTTGGATTTTACACTATCTGCACCTAATTCCAAACCAACAACAACACAAATTAAAAGAAACCATCGTCCATCTAAAAACGCACAGTGAAATCGCCGGAAGGTGTGCGATTATCTTCAACAAACATGGCTGACAAGTAACGAAAGAAAGACAAAGCCTTTTTTTTTTGTATTACTTAATGTAAATAGCCTATAAAAACTACTACAAACAACTGGGAGGATGGTTGTAAAGCAGTGTGTGTTGAAGAAGCCCTACTCTGTGGGACAATGATGTCACTATATAAATGTATCCACAGCAGTGCAGGGATATATATGGAAGTCCTGTTTAAGCCCCTTAAGTTGGGGCTCTAAACATGCATCCTACAACAGGTAAGCGTCGGACCGAGGCTTATATATAGACAGTGTTTGACTTAGTGTCAAACCTAAGCCGCCCGGACACCGACGTGATCCGTTAATTAAGATTCCGTGTACACACCATCATGTCATGGTTTTTCTGACAGAAGAAAGATCGCCTGTGCGGTAATTGGATTAAGTCCAATCGGTGGGGCTGATGAACAGATATGGCAGTGACAGTAGACTCCATCCATCTGCATGCTTACCGCTTGACAGTGCAACAAAAGTGCTTTTTTTCCCACATTCTTTTGATGCAAAAAATTGAGCTTTACAACATTTTAGGGGAAGTTCGTTTTTACAAAATAAAACTTTGAGGTAACAGTTTGTTCAACATGTACATAATAATTCATCATGCACTAAACATGTTTTAAACTCATTTGTACATTGGTTTTCTGGCTGAGATTGGAAGAAGGGGACCAACGCGAGAGCAATTTATTGGAGAACCCAGCAGAGAAAAAAAAAATACCCGAAAATACCTGCTTGACCCAATCTGCCACATGCTCTCCCCGGCCACACAGCTGCTGTTACTCCTGTACATACAATATAGCTTATTTTTCAATTATGTTGAACTTTTTTTCCTTTATAGAACGTACAATAGATCATGTTCAAAAACGTTTAAAATGAAAAAAAAAAATATTAAAAATAATAGTTAATATATTTCAGCGAAACTTAAAGAGAAGGAAACCTATGAAATAATTTATCAAAAACAGAAGAAGGAATGATGTTATTTCTTGTATAGTGAAGCACTGATGTTGAAAAATGGGATTTTATACTCATGTTTTTGGAACTTGTTCTTTATTTTATCTATTGCTTTGAGTTATCTGCCGAAGCTGGGGTAGACCTATTGTCATGAGGTTTATTCTGCTTTGATCATGTTTCTGTATTTCTCTGTGTTTTTTTTTTGACTGTATGAGATCCCTCGTGGGGCGAGTTTTGAAGAGATTATTTTGCTCACTGGAAAGCTCTTAAATCAATACAAGAATTAACAAAACTGCACTGTAAAAAAAAAAGAAAAGATTGATGGTATACCGGTCATGTGGATTCAGAAAAGAAAATGAGTCCATTGCACAACTGAGTTCAAATGAATCAGCATTGCATGTTCAAAAATAATCTCATGTGAGGCCTTTTGTTATTTCAAAAATTAAAAAAAAATTATGAATTACATTTGCAGACATATTGGTTTTGAGACATATGCTGTCATATTTAATTTCCTTACAGCCTTGGACGGTTTCATTGTCATGCTCTTCTCTCTCTTATGTCACAATGTAACTATGTTTTTTTGTAAGTTTGTTTTATTTTGTATTTTATTTTGAAGGGGAAGTTGTTGGTAATTCATTGGCATTGTCTGTGTATCTAATGTAACTCCATCCACTGAAGACTTTGTATAGAGATAGTGCCACATTGTTTTACTCCAGTCAGGTTGATTTGTTAATGTGAGGAGGGAATTCTGCCTTAAACCCAGCCTGTTCTCTCTGACAGTACTACCTGTGAACAGTGGTCACACACACACACACACACACACACACACAGACATACACACACACACACACGCGCACACACACACACACACACACACATGCACGCACACACACACACACGCACGCACACACACACACACACACACACACACAATATTCTGGGAATGCCAAATGTTCTATCTTCAAAAGGTCAAACAATATGTCGTATCCAGTCAGTTTTTTGCCTCAAGCCCATTCTGACACAAACTACGGAGCGTGGTCATCCACCTCCGTTTCCATTGGTTACAAGGACCAAAATGTAAACAAACTCAGCCAACTGAGCAGTTTGCTCCAATCAAGCATTCAATGGGCGCCTTTGTAAAGAATTCACATTGTCAGGGGGGAATTTTTTGCACCGTGGATCGTCGTAACATTCTGTACATTCTCAGCTTCACTATCTAATTCCATCTAATTGATTTGTTCTCATGCAGTAGTTATAGTCACAAAGAAGAGATTGATCATGTCTTTTTGTTATTGGGATTTGAACAAACTGATTTACTTTTCTTCTTTTTTTTTTAAACAGAGATGTAATTTGAATTTAGCGTTGGCTCGGGTCCGCTTTTTTTTCCCAATTCGGGGTGATATCTCCCATAGTGCTCCTGAACTCTGTAGTTCTCTAGTTCATTATATTCTGCTTAGACTAAAATAAAGCACAGTCCTGTAGAAGATTGAGTCTGCTTTGTCCTTTTTATGTGTACACACAATGTGGCTTGATTAAATAAATCCTAAAGGGGGGGGGGGGGGGCGCATGTGGTGTAGTGGTTTGAGCATCCCCCCATTGAAGGCTCAGTCCTCTTCGCAGCAGACCTGGGTTCGAATCCGGCCTGGGTCGTTCTCTGCATGTCATTCCCCTCTCTAACCCATTTCATCTATGTCTCTCCAAACTGCCTAATAAATGCAAAAAAAATATCTTTGAAAATGAATACATCTTGAAAGTTTGAATATATTGTTTTGTGGAAGCATGACCCCGCTTGCAAAGATGTGAAGTGCCCAGTGTCCCTCTTGTCACTTGGATTGTGGCGAGAGAACGCGCTTATAAGGACACGTCATTGGTATTAATTGAGCTAACAGCGCTAACCATATCCGAATACCAAATTAGATGAGACGGTTAGTAGAAAATCGTTTAAAAAGGCCGAATAATGCATAATAAATGGAAGGGAGATTGGAAGAAGAGGGAGGGGAATAAATTGTGAATTGATTAAAAGGGAAATGGATATTCAGCTCTTGTCCTGGTGGAAGGTGTACGAGGTGGAAACAAGAGCAGGCGCAAATGGTGGCTGGCTGCTGCTAGGTTATCGTCTGTGAATAAGAAGCGGGAGGTCAATCGATTGATCACAGGTTTTCCCTGTGCTGCATTTTATCGACTGAGACGTAACAGTTAAGGGTGTGTGTGTGTGTGTGTGTGTGTGTGTGTTTTCAGGTCACATTGAATCCTATATGGTCAGTGTCCTTTTCATGGCCCAGCTAGTCTCCTCCTTCCTCATTAACCCTTAAGGAGTAAATCAGAAGTCACTACACTAGACGCATCAGAGCCTGTTACAGTGGAAGGCAAAGACAGTCCACACAATATCCTGTCACACACAACTAATCTACGGAAGATTATTATTAGGGCCAAAGGAAATATGCTGTATATATATATTTGTTTTAATCAATCATGCACTTGGAGAAAAAAGACAAAATGTCGAGAGTATAGTGTAGTTGAAATACAATTTTGTAAACAAAGATGAAATACGATATAGAGAATAAACTTGACCATTGAAGACTGCAGTAAAGTTGGAAAGATGTTGAAAGCCTTGAACTTCTGAGATCAACAAATCACAAGCACGGCATTATATTATATTACACAATTTATGCATCTTTCCTTCAACCTAATTTTTACCGAAACGAGACGTCCTCTAAGCTCGACACTGTAGAAGAGTGAAGGTATTGAATATGTGTCCGTTTCTGTGTTGTCCTTTGTAGACATGCCCTGTGTTCTCGTCTCACAGCCTGCTGAACATAGGGAGCAATGATGCATCAGTGACGATGCATTGATGTGTTTGAATAATCTTTTGCATTTTTATTTATTGATACCAGAAGTGCAAAATTGACAATATTGTTCCAACTTTACCACAGCAAATTCACTTGTGTCTTCAACTTCAAACAAATCAACATGGTTCCACCAGTCCAAGCAGCCACCACTGTCCATCATCATCAACAGAGTGAAAATCACCAAAACTCTCTCCGACAGTAATTGTTCCCAGAGCTCTGTACAACACTCTAGGGATCACCGATGACCATGAACACATCCCAAGACACCACACATCATGTCTTGTTTATGGGGCCCCTCACAGTGCTTCAAAATGTATGGTGGCTAAATTTGCAGGTGATAAAAAAGGCAGTGTCCAGTTGGGGGGCTCTAACTGTGGTGGCTATTCACATGTTGACCGACCATAGCCGAGACTCATGGGACTTCTTTTCTCATTGTGCTGGGGCTATAGACACTCCATGATGCCACATGACAAACTGGATTGTTCCTCGAGTGAGAGGCCTGGGCTGAATTATTTTTTTCTGTCCTTTTCGATTGCATCTCCCACCCCTAGAGACCGCTGCCTTTGAGCCCTAAGCCCTCCAACAGCCACCGGTTGTCGATACTCAATCTGTTCTGTAACACCCTAAAGCTAATGAAATGTGCTAAAGGGGGGGCTTGGTTTGTTTGTTTGTCTCCAAGTGTGTTTGTGTGTGTGTGTATGTGTGTGTGTGAGGGGGGGGGGGGGGGGGTGGGGGAGGGGGCTAAGGGAAGAAAAGAACATGGAACAACAAGACTCTTTTGACAGTTTCCTTTTTCTTTTCTTTTTTCTTTCCAATGTTTCGGAGTGGAGGGATAATCATGAAGTATGGATTGGATACACTTGGAAAAAGTTATTACATTTCTGTTGTCTTTATCCCTGTTTGAGTTGTAAAGGTAAGATTGTTCCAAACGTGGTTCCTTGTAGTTTCCAGGTTTATCCTCTCATTCCGACTCTCTGGCAAAAAGAGGAAGACAATCGTTTTTATCACTTCGACAAACCTTGTATGCCTCTAAATCTTTGGTGTACATCTGAGAAACACAACCTGATGTCTGGCGTGAGTGTTTTGTGGTGTGTATTTACTCTATCGGTGATGTTGAAAGGGAGGGGTGTGTGTTAGGAAGCGTTAACATTGCAGCTGACAACAGAGGCACAAATGAGTAATACAATTGTGTTGAAAAGATCTATCTCAATCCTTCTAATGACTTCAAGCAAGGGATTTTAGGATTTTTAGAGACACATAATTTACACCAACAAATGTGCTTTATGTGTGTGAAGGCCGGTGTGCAAATTGGCGACATCAAAAGACATGCCGTGTTGCTTTTGCAGAGGTGACCAAAGTGCTCATTAGTGACAACATTGTGAACTTTGTTACACATTGAACATCGTTGTAAACAGTACCTTTGATTTAATCACACAGCTTTAAGCCTCTGGAAACCTGCGCTCTAAAATAGTAAAAAATATCAACATATGATAGCACTGTAGTAGTATAAAACTGAATCTAAAAAAACAAACAGCTATTTTAGTTTCTAGAACATTTGACAAAGACCATGTGGTCACACAGTGTGTGAACAGTCTCCATGGCAGCAGTAATTGTTTTTATAGAATGTTCGGGCACGGACCGCCGTGATTGGTTCAACATACTTATTATGTAATAAGAAACCAGAGCATAGCCCGCCTCATCTAAACCTTATCTCAAGTTTATCAAACGTAAACGACGAGATCTTTAATTTGGATTGATAAATATGCCCTTACTTTTGAGAAATGTTTACTATCATGCAACTAACTCCACTAAGAAGGATTTGGTGGATTTGGGTTTACAGGGGCTTAAATACAAAAAATATTCCTTGTACTGATTCATTATCAAGGGATCACAATATTTATTATTTTTCCTCAGAAGCAACATTGATCAAAAAATCCTAATCTAATGTCTTTATGACAAATCGACCCAATTTTATCCCGTCTTCCTGGTTCCTTTGCAGCAGACACTAATATATAATGAAAAGACAGGCATGCACTCCCGAACCATTACTTTCATACGCTTTTTAAATTCATGCCATGTTGCCTCATTATACCAAGGAATGGCTTGTCTGTAGGTAATGGTGAATAATGGCCTTTCAACTTCTTAACCATGGCCCTACACAAATATTTACCACATTGACTTATGTCTTGTCACTTACCATGCATTTAGCATCTGACTTTTATCGTCCATTAATCTATCAATGCATCCATTAGGGACACTCAAGCATTCGGGAGCCCTGTGCACACACTCCAATGGGCAGATTAGCATGTGTGTGTTTTTAATGGGAAACATGTAGCTAACTCGAAAACATAAGCTAAGCCACTTGATGTGCTGTCAATGCGGTGTTTAAATTGTACATTTGCATAGAAGTAACTTCCAGCTTTCTCTTCTTTTTAATGGTGCACTATGTAACGTTAGGTGTGTAAGAGAAGTGAACATTTTCGAAGGTATATTCTCATAACTAAATAAACAGACTTATAGGAGAATTGGATCCCTGGAACACATAGTTTGAAGTTAGAAAAGCTACCTTCAATGTCGTTAACAGCAGCAGGGACCACAGTTTGCTTTGCAAACATATTCTAGTCATACTTTTGGTTCCAGGTGCCTAATACTTATGTATTTTGATTTATGATGATATAATTATTCAATACTAAGAATAACATGTGGGGTAAATATGTTTTGTAAACTAACTGCAGGCTGTGCAAAGGAAAACAATATCCCCCTCGCCCTTTAACTGTATAGTGCACCTTTAAAATGTAAAAGGTCTTGTCCCTGAAGGAGGATTTGGATGGCTGTAACAAAAGGGCTCAGCACATTTCGATCACAATCCCCTCTTAACATGCAGATTCCTCAATAACAAAAGAATACCTAACTAAATGAAAAGTGTGAGGAGGAACCTGGGTAAGCAAAGCCGGCGCAACAATCCCTTTTGATCCTATTATGTATTACAAAAGCTTAATCAATATCTAATCAAGGGGAATACAGCACGCCATGTCTTACCGAGCCGGTGTGTGCTTGTCAAAGAGGTGAGGTTGCCATGGTGACTGGACAGGTGTGGAGAGCTTACAGGCTGCGGCGGGTATCGATGGAAATTAAGAAGCATTGATGAGAAGGCTTGAAGATGGCGGGATTGGAAAGGGAGATAATTAAAAGAGAGGGGATGTGGACGTGGGAGGTGTGTGTGTGTGTGTGTGTGTGTGTGTGTGTGTGTGTGTGTGTGTGTGTGTGTGTGTGTGTGTGTGTGTGTGTGTGCGTGTGTGGAAAGGGGTGAGTGAGAGACAAAAGAGAATCGGGTTGATGATACTGGAGGTGATGCTGCAGACAGGTGTTAGTTTTGACGTGTAGCCGTCTGACTTTTGCTAAAATGTTCAACAATTTTAAAAACCTAGACAATGGAAAAAACAGAAGCAATGTCCTACAAGAGACATTTAATCTACCTGTGAAATAAAAGGAAATACTAATGATGTGTTAGAAATGATTTTGTTTCTGAACACACACAACTCAAAATTATTACCCAAAGGTTGATTTAGTAATTAACCTAAATACTCTTTATTATGTTTTATATGTTGGCATGTTTTGACTGCTACAACATGTCATAGCAACCACCTCACACTTTTCTTTTTTTTTTTTTAAGATATTTTTTGGGCATTTTTATGCTTTATTGATAGTGTAGAGACAGAGTTTAAATGGGGCAGAGAGGGGAGTGACATGCAGAGGACGACCGCGGGCTGGAATCGAACCCGGGTCCGCTGCTGGCCGAGGCCCATGGGGGGGACGCCCTGCCAACTGAGCTAAGGGCGCCCCCCTACCTTACGCTTTTGAATAAGACGGGAATCATTTTAACTGTTTAAATATGTCAAAGTACAAAAAGTAACATTAGTCTGTCCACGAAAAGTCAACATATTTTTGTACAACCTGACAAAGAAAACCATATGCCAGCAATAAAGATAAATAGTAAATATAAGTCATAAGGATCATATAACATAAAAAAGCATTACCACAGCACAGACAGGTTCCTTATTGAATCTGCCAGAAAACGCCTCATTAAATATTGAATTATCATTTTAATTCCCGATAAAGCCAGTTTAGAGCATATATACAATTCAGCAGAAGACTGAGCAGAAATACTGGTGTTAGTGCACTGTGTACACTGAATACTGAAATTCAAGCTACAATCAGAAACTCAATTTAATGTGGTGAGCCTTTAGTTATATTAAAAAAAAAATCTGGACTATCCACTGAGTAATATTCCACAAGGTTAATACAACAGTTCATCTGGAATTTAAACTTTACCAACTGCTTTGATTCCTATATACAAAATGAAAGGAGAGAACACATCTAAAGAGAGAAAAGGTCTCCGTTTGTATATATCAATTCCTTCCTCTCTCTCATTTCTAGTGAATTCACAAGGGGGAGATAAAGAGAGTGAGAATGAGCGCATAAAGAAAGAGGCACCGAAAACATCTGAGTCATAGCCGACCAGCACGGCAAACTGAAGATGATGTCACCGAGACACGCATGCACGCACACACACACACACACACACACACACACACACACACACACACACACACCTTCTGAGCAGAAATGTGCCAAGTGGCTCGTCAGCACACCATATGCATAGACAGGCAGTGTGTATTGCCCCTTAAATATTTAGAAGAGGTACATTTGTCTCCTTGAAAAAAAAATAAGTTGAAAGACAACCCCTTTCTCCCCAGTTAAGTTGACAAATAACAGTTCAAGTAACATTTATATATCTTTCTTATACCCAACCATTTAAGACCCCCTTAAAGTGGGCCGTACCATCTTAACCTTTAAGCCGAAATTCTCAGTATTTCAGTGACTTTCTTGAACTCAGATGAAATAAAAGACTCTTAATAGTAACTTGATGCAGACAAGGCAGGAATGATGCGCATAAAAATTCACCAGATTGCAGGGGGGGTGAAGTGTTTGATGATCAACATTATCTTGGCGATTAGGCTAAGCTTGGTCCTCTTCTCAGCAGACCCGGGTTCGAATCCGGCCAGTGGTCGTTCTATGCAAGTAATTCCCCTCTCTACCCCATTTCATTTATGTCTTTTTTTTGGGGGGGATTGGACCTCCGACTTAAAGCTCCCATATTATACACTTTTCGGTTCTATTATACACCATATTATATGGTCTTAGTGGTCCCTAATACGTTTTTCTTTAATTGTTTGCTGAAAAAAACTTTCAGATAATTTATTGTACTATGCTGATGTTCAGCTAATCTCACAATGGCCTATTTTTTAAAAAAGAGTTGCAGGTCCCCTCGTAAATATACAATCTTTGAGCTCCCCCCGCCCCCTGTCCGGAAGCGAAGCCAGATACGCCTCGCCCTCTGTCTGTCAGGGCCGTGGACCAATAAGAAATAGGGGTGTGGGCTGCACAGTGGAAGCTTCTGGCTTTACGGTTTGTGAGGTCAGAAAAGGGGATAATTCTGACTGGAGTGTTTTTGGGGGGAGGGGTGGGGGTTTCAGAAAAGGGGAGAGTGAGAAAAGGAGAGATTGTTATTTTTTTTGATATTTTGGCAGTCTCTAGGCACACCGTGGACGCATGGATATGTTGGAACACATTTAAAAAGTGCATTTAGCATAATATGGGACCTTTAATGTGTCCCTCCCCCCTAATATTTAAAATTAAACCTACTCCCATGCTGCACACTGTTTTCCGCGTAGCCCCTTGACTCATCTGAACGGTGGTAGTCCAGCTCTCTGTCCATTCTGGCCCTCAGCCCTCTGCCCCCCGGCCCCAACAGAGAACTGTCCGTCAACACCTGATTAACACTAGAGATAATAGGTCATTAAAGTTCCCTCTTCAATCAATGAGTCCAATCCAGTAATCACGGGCCGAGATTGAATGAACCCAAACCAGCGTGCAGCCCCGGTGGGAACGCAGGGAGAGAGCCTTTTTAATCAGTTTTGGAGAGAGAGAGAGAGAGAGAGAGAGAGAGAGAGAGAGAGAGAGAGAGAGAGAGAGAGAGAGAGAGAGACAGAGAGAGCTTTCATTTGTATGGTACGCCGGATAATACTGCTGTTGCGGTTAAAACCGTGCAAACATCCCATTGTATACCTCCATTGCTCTTTTAGGCAATCTCTTCTCTCTCAAGATATCAAAAGTCTTATCCTCATAGCATTCAATGTATAGAACTATTTAACTCAACTAAAAACAGATCAGAACTCTCATTTAACCATTGGCTCGATGTATTAACAGATCCACACAAATCTGGAACTCTTCAGACGGACTATCAATAAAATGACAATATGACGGCTTTCAGTAAAACCCGCTCTGCTTGTATGCAGTACATCCAGACCCGATTCTCTATTAATATTGTTTGTATAGTAAGTACCTTTGCAAATACTTTAAGTAATTGTTAACTCACTGTGAGTGTGAATAAAATAAATAAATAAATAAAAAATAAAATAAACAGTCCAATATAAATGTTGTTTGACTAGTGTGTAGTGAGTGATTGAGTTCCAGGAGCCTTGTGCTGTCAAAATGAATAAACCAAGAGCATCAGGAGCATTTTCTTTACCCTCACTGAACACTTTCTACTTGTTTTTCACCCATCAGAAGCAAGTACAGAGACCTCCCGACTCCCTTCTTGTCTAAAAAGGTGTTTTCTGTCCCCCTGAGCCCTCGTGCTGTCCAAAGCTTGCTGCTGACACACACACACACACACACACACACACACACCCTCCTGTTCCTCTGATGTATTAGCTCTGGCCTTTGTTTAAATCTCTCTTGGTATTTGGCGGGTCAATGTTGTTTACCCTGCAGACACTTCGGCTGTGAAATTTCATCCGTTCTCATAAATCACGCTGAAGTGTCATTACCGTCTTAATCGCACAAATACACAATTATTGCTGCTTACGAGCGGCCAAATTACCACACACGGATAATTACTAATTTCTGAAACACGATACACACACTCACACACAATGTTTTATTGGACTATCATATGTCCAATCAAGGGTTTGTAATAATCGTGTACAAGCTTGCAGACAATCCTTCATCCTTGGGTATTGTATGTGTGTGTATGTATATGTGTGAGTGGGTGTGTGTCAAGGCCTTAAAAGTAAATATTCTATTGTGTTTTTGTATTTTTTTAAATAACCAAATCCACACTTGGTCGATGTAGACCGACAGTCCACTGTTGGTTGTGCGTGCATGCGTGCGTGTGTGTGTATGTGCGTGCGTGCATGTGTGTGTGTGAGCGCGCGTGTGTGTGTGTGTGTGAGCTCACACCTGGGCACTTGAGTGAGTAGCCATTGCCGACTGACAGCTGAGCTGAGCTGAAGTGAAAGCACTAGGCCGGTGATAGGGAGAACACAAGGATCGGGCGTTATCATCAAAAGGAAACTCCATCGCTCCCTACCGCGGCCTCACAGCTTCCTCCAGTCAAGCTGCTGCTTTTGTTTGTTGTGTCAGTGTGTACGGTCCCGTCTATTTCGATCAATGCACTTTTCAGCTCCTATTACAAGACGTGGAAGGAGACGAGTGCAGAGGACACGAAAAAATAAACTTTGGAGATGATAGCTGAAAAAGGTGAGGACGCGCCACTCCATTTTTCATAATCAGTATTCACATCGGCCTTCCTAATTTCACATCTTCATTTATCTTTATGTCGGAGAAATTCATCAAACCTGGAATCACATTACAAAAGAAGATTGTCTATTTAACTTGCTGCCATTACGTCACCCTTTAGAAAGGGGGAAGAAAAGTCGTTTTCCAGACATGAATGTCTCCCACTTATCCCACTGTGGTTTGCACCATAGGAACTGGCACACATGATGGTCAATGTGTTTCACCCAAAAAGACATATCACTGCAGGGTGTGTGTGTGTGTGTGTGTGTGTGTGTGTGCGTGTGCCTAATTCTCGCTTTGAGAGAGTATAGCACTCGTAAAAAAGAGACACTGTGGCTAGCCTACTAATAGAGCCGTGAGGGGTGGGGTAGGAGGAGGGGGGTGTGGGGGGGAGAAAATGATGCAACTCGGAGGCAATGCTTTAATTTGCCCTTGGTTTCGTCTAGGAACAGCCACTCTCTTCCAAAGCCGATTGGCCCGTTTACCTTTACACACGGACCAACCAGTAACCAGTAGCCACCCAGGAATGAGGTAGTTTTTTGGGGGATTTTTTTAGAAGAAAAAAAAAGGTGTTTCATTTTGTTTGGGCTGTGTTAATTTTTTTTTCTCGGGCCTGGGTAGGTCAAATGGTGGTAGATGCAATCACTGCGCTTGTAGGTGCAATACTGAAGTTTATAATTTCTCGTTTGGATTCCTCATTATGTGCATACTGTATACTGAATATATACAGCTCTTTAATTGTAAAAAAATTTAAAATAAATGTTGAAAGTTCATTCTTAGAAACAGAGGTTGTGCAGTTGAGTCCACTGGGTCAGTCCAGGGATGCTATTTGTATCTTAGCAACCTGTGTGCAGCAACAGAAGGGAGATCAGAGTAGCTACTTATTAACCTGTTGCTATGACTACAGCAGTAGGCAATATAAACTGAGAAGATGAGGGTTAACCCTTCTCTCTATCTCTCTCTCTCTCTCTAGACTCTCTCCATCCCCTGATCAACAGGCAGACGGATAATGTTCACAACATTTGGTGGAGGGCAGAATCAAAGCATTCCAAGTCTCTTTCTGTGTATCTGATTGAAAAAAAAAAGATTCACCAACTGTATTCAACTCTGTGTGTGTGTGTGTGTGTGTGTGTGTGTGTGTGTGTGTGTGTGTGTGTGTGTGTGTGTGTGTGTGTGTGTGTGTTTGTATACACTTCTTTGGAAAATCCCCAGCAGAATATATGCGTTCTCTACAAACCAAAGGAAGTCATAACCCCATGCACCATTTCTTTGAAACTAAGAAACAAAGAAATGTCTTCTTTTGTTTCCCTCCTACACTTGTTGGAAATACTTTATGCCTATGCACAGATGTTCTCCATTTGATACACAGTCTCCAAGGCCCAATCGATCTGACAAAGCCATGTAGAAAGGGTGCCAATGCTTCCAGATTTTTCTGTATCCCCTACAAACAAGGGACACGGTGACAAATGCTTTCCGCACTCAGGTTGGGAGCGTGCGAGTGAACTGATTTGAATTGATGTGTTTCCAAGGAGAAATCAATGCGATTTTTTTTCTTATTTTTTTTTCTTTAACAGCTGCAATTACGCCCCTCACGTCAATTCATCAGGAGATTTGCATGAGGTAATTGTTGGCAGCCATCGTCTACTGATGCATTTTTATTACGTTTCAATTAGGAATTGAATCCAATTAGGGAAGTCATTCCAATCAACCAACAGGGGTCTCCTACCTCAAAGCAGGAAGGAACGCAGTGTGAAAAAGGGTGCAGTGTTGAAGGACAGATACTTAGCCAGAGGTCCAACTCATGTTGAATCCAAGGGGCTAATTACATTAACCGTCACTCTGCTAATATAAATAAGTAGTTTACCCAAAAGCCAAACTCCGAACTTTTTTATTTTCTTTTTATTATTTTTTCCCCCTTCCCTGCTGAGAAAGTGAAAATCGAAAAAACTAATAAGCCCTTAATTAATTTCTAAGTATTTTTTTCTATTTTTTTCCTTTTATTTGGTGGGGTACATTAAGGCATCAAAAGCAATCGCACACGGAAGCCAACAATTGAGATTTCTAATTCATTAACTTTTCATTAATAATAACAAATTGTGGAACATTTTCTAAGCACTTCTAAGTCTTCTTACAAACGTCTTGTGATTTTCTAAAATTAAAGTCCCGGAAGGAAATGAAGCGAGACAAGAGACGTGTGTGTGTGGAGGGGGGCCACGCATGTTAACTTTAACCAACTCTGACAAAATGAGGTGTTTGTGAAATGCAAATATATTCCAGCTGTCAAAGTCGGTGACTGATGTAGGTGTTTTTTTTCCCCCATTCAGTCAATGTAAAAGCGTTGTTACTCATAATCCTATACCATGCCCACAAGAGATCAAAAAGCCCCACCTCTAACTAACCCTGATGTGCGCTTCCCTCTTCAGATGACACAATATCAGTGAAATACACACACAATAAACCCAACCTGAAAGGGGGGAGAAAAAAAATTCACAAGGGGTGTTTCATATACTGTTTATTTGCTGGGGAGAATTATCTTCCTAATAACATTGTCAAAAGGGGGATGCGCTATATACCTACTCACAAAGCAAGCTGAGAGACATTTTGCTTTTGAGGTCGGCTTCTCGTTTTATGACATCATGTTAGTATAGTTTTTTTTTTTTATAATTATTTTTTTATATATATATATTATAAAACTGCTGAAAACTTGTCCTGAGGTAGACAGGAGAGAGGGCGATGGAGGCTGTTTTGGTGTGTGTGTCTTTGATCTTAGGGCAAAAAGCAGAGTGAAGTGTGTGTGTATGTGTGTGTGTGTGTGTGTGTGTGTGTGTGTGTGTGTGTGTGTGTGTGTGTGTGTGTGTGTGTGTAGATACATATGTGTGTGTGTTTGTGTGTAGATACGTATGTGTGTGTGTGTGTGTGTGTGTGTGTGTGTGTATGTGTAGATACATATGTGTGTGTGTGTGTGTGTGTGTGTCATACGTGTGTGCGGAGGTGGTTGTGTGCACGGTGCTACTGCCCCCTGGGGGAGATGGTGTGTATATATATATTCAGGGCTAGGAGCGGCACAGATGGTCTGCTGCAGTTTTCAGCACCAAAGGAGAGAACACTTATTTTCTATCTACCAACCAGGAAAAAGTGGAGAGAAAGTATAAGCACTCCCATGGGTTTCTATCATCACCATACTAATCGGATCAGCCTCGGAGAAGAGAAAAAATAAATAAATAAAAAAATGAAAATGAAATGACAGCTTGTGAAACTCAGGTGGTTATATGAGCGGTAATAAACAGAGAGCTGTTACTGTGTGTGTGTGTGCGTGCGTGTGTGTGTGTGCGTGTGCGTGTGCGTGTGCGTGTGTGTGTGTGTGAGAGCAACATCTGTGGGAAAAGTGAGAAAAACTTCACCCGTCGAATATGTTAAAAACTAAGATTGTGGCTCTCAGCATGATCGTTAGGGTTTTCGAAATAACCAAAAAATCTGATAGATGCAAAGTACTGCCGTCGTTAAGATTATGCAAATGTTTCATTCAAGACATGGAATGGTACGAGTGTGTTAAGGTTAAGAGAAAGTTATTTGAATGTTACACATTCAACCAACTCAAAGTTTCCTGCTTAATAATAATTTTTTGTTCAAAATTCCACCCCAAAAATGTGTTTGCGATCACAGCATCACCTGTACTGTTTCAAAATCAGATATACAATATAAGTGAAGTATTGACTTGGTTACGATAAAGGACACTATTTTATTTATGTCCAAGAGAATACAACTAACCACAACCACACAACTATTTTGTTCATCTTCCTGCTATAAAAAATAAAACAATATTTCAGATCTCCACATCACTGTGATGATTTCAAAATGACCAAACCTATAGTAGAAGTGAACTATCAACTTGATTAAGATAATGCTCATTTCTCATTTATGTCTAAAAGAAAATGCAGGCTATACTCATATACCTCGAAATATTATTTTCACTTTTTTTTTTGTCCCTTCTAACAAAATAGCGTTCACATAAAGAAGTCACTGTTTGAAATCTTCACTGCTGCCTTTTTTTATCTCTCACTTTTTTTCTAACCACAATAGCACTTTTTTCCAAGAAGTCAAAGTAGACGCCCCATCTCCCTTTCTTCACTGCTGTCACTCTGCCTTTCACAAAGAGCAAAGACACACACAATACAGACACAGACTCACACAAACACACACACACACACACACACACACACACACACAGAAAACAGAAGCACTAAAATGTTTCTTCGGCAAATGGTGGTGTCTAGAATTGCCCACTTAGACTGTTACATTATCCTTTCTGTGTTTACTTTTCATTCCCTGCTCTTATTTTTCCAGCCTTTCTTCGGCTTTGTCTGTGTGCCCCTATGCTCGTTCAACCTTTGGCAGGTGTGTGTGTGTGTCTGTGGGTCTGTTTGTCTGTGTGTGTGTGTGCGTATGTGTATCTGTGTGTGAGTGTGCGCGTGTGTGTGTGTCTCTCTGTGCATGTGTGTGTGTGTGTGTGTCTCTGTGCATCTGTGTGTGTGTCTGTGCATGTGTGTGTGCGTGTGTGTGTGTGTGTGTGTGTGAGTCTATTTCCTACTCTCATTGTCCCGTCTCTTGTCATCTCTCTGCCATCATCAAGGACCCGGTGGCCTCCTACGTAGCGGGGTCTGTATCTCGGCAACGCACCTAGCAACCGCCTCTCGTAACCATGGATTATAACCTGTTGCCAAGGGAGACAGAGATGGAGGATTGATTTTTTTTTTCTTTTCTTTTTTCTTTCTGTGTTAGGGATGAAATTCAAAGTGAATTAGATGCATGAATAAACAATGTACCGAGACAGGGGCACACACACACACACACACACACACACATTTATGAATGGTGACTTTATTCATTTGTGGGTTTTATCCGCCGGCTTTGTACTTTATCTTGATATGGATTAGGAAAAGATTAGCCGACAGATTAGCACACAAGCCTGATTTGGTGATTTCAAGTGCTTTCTGTCGGTCTCACTCTACCACTCATTAGCATCATTCATTTGGTTTTTATGAATTTTACTGCTACGTGAAAATAGTTTGCTGGCCATTAACCCATTTAATCAACAAAACATGATGCATTTGCTGTAACTTTAACTAATGAAGGATGAAATATATTTAATGTGGGACTGTATTTGTAGGATTTCTTTTGTATCGCAATACAACCTCTCTATTTTTGTCTCCCATAATTTTGTTCTGGCAATAACAATATTGGTTATAACTTATTAGTCAATCGATGTAATACAAAACATTTTTAAGAAGATGTACGGTTTCATTTATATCCCTAACATTTGAGTCGTTTCATTTTTAATAAACACAAAATCCACTAGAATATTGGTATTCAAGTCGGCACATCATGACAAAAACAGTCCTTATAAAAACATGGGAGTACACACACATACTGAAAAACATCCTGACTCCCTTTTTCTCTCTCTCTCTCTCCTCGTTTTTTGGTGCTTCTACCTCTCACCCATTCTCTCGATTGCCCACTCTCTGATGAGTGCTTTTACATGGCCACACAAACTTGTCTTTAAACTAACCTACTATTTGCCATCACCTTCGGAGCTAAATTACCACACTCTGGCCTGGCATCCTGTGGACCGGCTCGTGGATATGAAAGCCCACAATTCCCCCCGCTATCACCTCTCTGGGCTCTAGCAAAGCGCACTAATGATAGGCTGCCATCCCGGAGCTGCTAGGATGGAGCCGTAATGTCCTTGGAAAGTGCAGGCTGGTTCGCATGCTGCGGGTATCTGTGTGTGTGTGTGTGTGTGTGTGTGTGTGTGTGTTTCAGTTTGTGTGTTTGTATATAGCCAGCATCCTCCGGCCCCTGTGTTATAATGGGAAGATCCTAGCTTGAACTCTGGATGGCTGGATGCTTGTGATGGGGGCTTGAATCTGACAGAGGTCCGTACCATTAGCCGGTGCTCGACAGAGAGTACTGATGCACACACGCACGCACACACACACACACACACACACACACAGACACACACACACACACACACACACACACACACACACAGACACACACGCAGAGTATACCTCTGCTTTCACATCAAAACAGGTAAAGTTATGTGGTCTTGTGTTCTCAATCTACTATGTCTACTATGTATCAATAGGATTTCATTGAAACCAATATTAACAATACGAATACTGCTTAACGATATACAGACATTGATACTCCTAAACATTATTTGGTGCAAAAAATTATGACATATTTAGTTTTTCCTTTATTTATCCTCGAACGATCAATTGAGGGGTGACCCTCATTTACAATGATGTCGGGTAAAAGATGTTCCCATATGAAAGACTTCTCTTAATGTGACATAGAAGTGTTTGTTGTCTATGTACTTTTATATTCTCCTATAACAATTGTCACAATACTACCATCTAGCAACAACAGTATACAAATACATGTATGTACACTCACCGGCCACTTTATTAGGTACACCTGTTCAATGGCTTATAAAAACAAAAAGCTGATCAGCCAATCACATGGCAGCAATTTAATGCATTTTGGCATTTAGACGTGGTCAAGACAATGTACTGAAGTCAAACCGAGCATCACAATGGGGAAGAGAGGGGGTTAAAGTGACTTTGAACATGGCATGGTTGATGGTGCACGGCGGGATGGATGCATACTTTCATGTTGTTTACGCCAAATTCTGAACCTGCCATCTGAATGTCGCAACTGAAATCGAGACTGGCATGAATTTTCAATCTTCTATTGTCCAATATTGGTGATCCTGTGAGAATTGTAGCCTCAGTTTCCTGTTTTTAGCTGACAGGAGTGGCACCCGATGGGGTCTTCTGTCTGCTTCAAGGTTGGTCGTGTTTTGCGTTCAGGGATGGTATGCTGCATACCCTGGTTGTAACGAGTGGTTATTTGAGTTACTGTTGCTTTTCTATCATCTCGAACCAGTCTGCCCATCCTCCACTGACCTCTGGCTTCAACAAGGCATTTTACGTCCACACAAATGCCGCTCACTGGGTTTTTTTTTCTTTTTTCGGACCATTCTCTGTAAACCCTAGAGATGGTTGTGCGTGAAAATCCCAGTAGATCAGCAGTTTCTGAAATACTCAGACCAGCCCTTCTGGCACCCTCAACATTGCTATGTTCCAAGTCACTTAAACCCCCTTTCTTCCCCATTCTGTTGCTCGGTTTTAACTTTAATAAGTTGTCCCGTCCAGGTCTACATGCCTAAATGCATTGAGTTTCTGCCATGTGATTGGCTGATGAGTTATACGTGTTAACAAGAAAATGAACCGCTGTACCTAATGAAGTGGCCGGTGAGTGTATATGTAATGTATATATTTCATACTGTGTAGGGCCTGGGATCGGAAGAAATATCAGATTTTAGAAATAAATCAAAAACCTGATTGGCAGAAGAATCCTGTAAAGAGTCTAACCAGAAACACATATGATTGAATGTGTTAACTCTAAAATATCTGAAGCAGAGAGACTGCTGCTGAAATATCAACCCCACAGTCTGTTGAGGTAAAAGAGGAGATGCACATTCAAACTGTGACAACATTCAGAACAGGATGCAATACTGCCAGGAAATAGTTTGAGCTGATAGAAAAAAATATATTCTTTGTTGATTTCAAGGAAAAGAGAAGGAAAAAAAGAAACTCCAAATCAGTCTCAGTGATTTGCCACCACCTTGTGGTTGTTGGAGGGTATACAAGTATCCAGTATTATTATTATTATTATCATTATTATTATTATTATTATTATTACAAGAGAAAACAATGTACAGTACATGTCTACTCTGTACACAGTTGAATCAAACATGTATCTGGATAACATAATGCCTGGCCCAGTAAACACATCCATAGTGTGTTAGATATACGTGGGAAGTGCATAGAGGGCAAGTAAAGAAATACATAAAAATAAAATAACTTCCTTACAGCACACTATTTAAGATATTGACTTCTTATTAATAACTATGCAACATAATTTTCAGTTTGTTAAAATATAATATGAAGGGTCATGCACTTTAGTGAAAAATAATATCCCATAACGAAATTTCAGGAATTCCTTTCTTTTTTGCTTTTAAGAAATTTGAATTTATTTAAAACTCCCTCCATTATTGGCTTTATTCAAAAGCCATCGGACAATTCATGCCATTCTAACATATCTGTGAATCAGCACCACCAGCAAATACATTACTGTCTACTACAGATGTATTGCCTACAGCAGTTGTAAAATGCTGTAGCACCACTTGAGGGCAGTAAGACTCTGTAACAGACACACACACACACACACACAGAGAGATGGAGGGCAAAGTACAGCCGGAGCCCTCCTAGGAACAAAGGATTAGTTGGTGGTCCAGCACAATCAAAAGACTGTTGTGTGTAAATTGTGTTAAATCCACTATGGGAGAGAAGGGGTTATGCCAGTCTGATTTCATGCCCAGTCCACCCACTGGAAACGGGGACTTCAGGCCAGCAGCAAAAGCCATGGATGGTTGAAATGTTATCAGGGAAAAAAAGGGACATTGTATGAAGTCAGCCACTGTCACACAAAATCACTTTTCCTCTGCAAATGTTTTCACTCCTGCAGTTTCCATTGGGGGATAAGGTTTGGCTTTGGTCCCCGTGTCTGTCCACGTTCAGGACTCACTTAAAATTCTACATCAGTACGGTGCTAAAAAACACACAGTGATTGTTGCTCAAATAGTGTACCACAAACATCAGTTGATATGTGAAGTCTTCAGTTGTATATGTAGTAGAGCCTATCTAAGAGGCTAGGTTATAGGTGGAGTCAGTGATTCTGGGGAACACTTGTTACGTACTGTGAATGTGCTGAACAAAAATGGTATACATAAACAGCCTAGGCTCTGTGAACAGGTATATGGGAGTCCACCATAGCTAGCAACATGCCCATTAACAGAGCCTATGCTGTGTATTAACACTGGATTTTATTTCAGCGCACAGACAACACAGAAAAAAGTACCTTATTGTGGGGAGGTATTCACTGATTTTGAGAAAAAGTAATTTTGACAACAAGCATTCTCCAGAATCGCTAACTCCACATTTAATACTGTAGCTATGTCTGGTTAGATGTTGGCTTTGGCTTCAACATCATTTATCCAGCAATAAAAGTCAAATTATGATCCCGTCAGCAACACATTGCTATTCCAGTCAGCCAGTCACCGGGGGACAATGGGAGCTTTGCAGTGCGGGTGAGTGAGTAGGTAAATAATTTGGGAGAGAGGAGATAGGAGACACTATTAAAGTGACACATGTAAATGTTGGCTTAAATGGGACGTGTGGAGGAGACAGGGAGCTTTCTCAAGCAGTTAATTGATAGACTAAGTAAACAGAGGGCCACTCGATCTATAAAGGCAAGGTGCTGATGACTCATCTGTGGCTAAAATATGATCCGGGAGATGATAATGCCAAGAGGGACAGTGTGATGAGACTAGGAGCATCAGGTGGTCAGTGTTAATATACCTGAAACCATGCCACAGGTCTGTATCAGGGGACCCTGCAGGTAAATATGTGTCAGAATAATTTGCATACAGTTTATTTGATATTCAAAGCCAAGTTGTAGATGCATATAAAATCTCACTTTACATATTTTGTTTTGCATGTCCTTTTTTTTGGGATGATCCTGTATAGTTGGAATCATTTGTGTGTACTTAGTTTAACACTCAAAAGCTGAATTTCATGTGCATAGACATATGAATATATATGATATACATCTGCTTTAAATATTTAAGGTTTTTAAAGTGTTTCGAATTGTGCTTCCTGCATCTCTGCTGCCATGGGGGTTTCAAGTAAACCAAACAAAGCCTTGTAGTCAGTAAGTAAAGGGAGGGCAGACACAATAGCAGTAGCATCTTTCAATATTATGCTAATCCAACAAGACCACAAAGTGTGGCGTTGTACAGTAGAGATGACACAGCAAATAAAAAAAATTAGCTTCACAAATCATGTTGGATTAAATGATGCATGCAGTGTGTCGTTTTGATTCAAGTGTAGCCTCTATAAGTATACTGCCACGTTCAAATGGGACCTTAATGTCACACGCTAAGCTCTATGTCACGACGTGTTGAGTGTTCTTTTGTTTTACTGTGAAGGCCTGTCTACTTGTGCCCTTTTGCTGCCGTGTTAAAACACTTTGAAGACCTTTTATTTTTCTGAAAGTGCCGTACAAATAAAACTGACTTTATCGGACTCTGTAAAAAAATGCGTACAACAGCGATTTCTGCTCCAAAGATTAAATGCCTTTGACTTTGGCTTATACTTCGATCATATCTTGCCTCATCATAATGGAGTCTTGTAAAAGGGCATTATCAAAGTACTTCAAGGAGAGGGAGGGTGTGTGTGTGTGTGTGTGTGTGTGTGTGTGTGTGTGTGTGTGTGTGTGTGTGTGTGTGTGTGTGTGACAAGAGACACACTCTGATGTTTCCAAATGTGTGGAGTAAGTGGCTCCCAACGAGACGGGCTCCGGCGCTGACAACCAGGTGGACAGGTCCCCACCCTCATTCCCTGCGTCTTTCATTTGAATAATGCATGCTAATTACCTACTTGCCGAGAGCACAACTGTCACCCCACAGGCCCCCGATAGATATTTTACGCACACACACACACACACACACACACACACACACACACACACACAAAACACACACACACACACAGTGGCTGTCTCTGCAGCAGTTCTACTCTCCTCCTAAAACACTGGCACATTTACAAAAGACACTTCAGAGGACGTAGTTGATAAACTTGAGGAGGGGAATTCCTTTAACAAAGCGCCTGTCGAGACAGTACGTGGGCTAATGATAGACTACATACCGGTACATTACTATAAAGAGCTGAGCATGGCACTTCTTATGCTAGGCCATTGAACGGACCTTTTCACTGAAAGAGATTGACAGCATGAGTGATCAAATATTGTACTGAGGCTAAGCACTAAGTAATCCTATTGTAACCGTTTGACTACAACTACTACTTAAAGGGACAACGAAGAACGTTGAGTTTTGGTTGATTCTAGCACCCCCCTTTGGACAAAAACTGGTTTTCAAGCGTGTGCCAGTATTGTGCCCGCGGTATGCATCACAATGAGTTTATGTACTTACATGCGACTATGTCAGGTTTAATGATAGTAATATGACAATAGTGAAAGTAAACTTTGATTTAGTACCATTCAGGAGACAGAGGTTTTTTTCTGTCTGCCTGGCGTACATAGTGTCTGAGTTGGCGGGGATTCAGACCCAAGCAAAATTATCAATAATCACTAGGCTATATCAAATGTATTTATATTTTTGCCGATGGTGTCGTTTGCTGTTACAGGCTATTTATAATAATCAGAGGGAAAATGTGACTGTTTCATTAACATTTCAAAGTTTCTTGTAATCACTTAAAATGTAAAAATAAATAATAATAATGTATGATTTGTCTTGGGCAAATCCTTAAAATAGAAAATTTAAATTAAATAAAGACTATGACAATTATAGCAAAGGAAGACTCATGCTTATCACATCCCATCACAAATGCACATCCAAACAAACATGCACTTTCACACTTCCTGAATCCCATTCACACCAAAAAAAAAAACACACTCACGGAGCAGCATGCATCAACATACACTCTGGCTCACTCCCTCGCGTACACTCGAATACACACACTTTCCCTGTAATACAGGCCTAGCATGAGACTGATGCTCGTACCTTTGGTGTGTCGCACACCACTTACAGTACATCATGGGGAGCTCAGAGCGTTTTCATCCCATTCATTTGAGGTTTGGTTACACAGAAAAAAAAATCCCCAATTGGCTAAACCTGAAATTCCACTGATGGGCTTTCTGGCAAACTGTATGTAGACCTAAGTGTGTTTGAATGAATTGTGTGTGTGTGTGTGTGTGTGTGTGTGTGTGTGTGTGTGTGTGTGTGTGTGTGTGTGTGTGTGTGTGTGTGTGTGTGTGTGTGTGTGTGTGTGTGTGTGTGTGTTTGTGTACTAAAACAAAGCTACCAGCGCTTGTTTCTCCAACTTTCATTGCCTACAGCAAAAAAAATACTGTGGCAAGGGAGGCACTGGGAGCTAATTTGACCGCCCTGTCTGTCTGTCCGCCTGTGAAAGGCACCAAACACATTGGTATGCAAGGCGTGGCGTGTCCTCAACAATAATTCGGGGATAAAATCAATGATGCTGCCAGTGAACGGTCCGTGGTTTTTACTGGCTCCCATCAGTGACTTTTGGGATAGAGTATGTGTGTGTGTGTGTGTGTGTGTGTGTGTGTGTGTGGTTCTCTGACACGGAGGGCTTGACAGATCTTCAACAGCTGTGTTGGTGGAGGGCCATGTGTGCGAGCGGGGATTGAGGATGTTGACAAGGCTGTCCATTAAGGGTACGAGTGACACATGAGTGTGTGTGTAGTGTGTGTGTGTGTGTGTGTGTGTGTGTGTGTGTGTGTGTGTGTGTGTGTGTGTGCATGTGTGTGTGTGTGTGTGTGTGTGTGTAAAAAGCTGGTGGGTCCCAGACGCTGACACGAGTTTGCCACCGCGGAGGGTTTGGGTGCCTGCATTAACTTGACGGATTCCACTTGATCACATCTCAGTTGAATCTCCATTAAGATGTCAACGCAGTGGTTAATGTATTTGAGATTTTTTCTCTCCCCCTCGTCCTGCTAAACCGTTATTTATGACACTTATTAGGAAGCGTAACCCGGCCATCAATTAATGTCCTGCAGGCATGCTAAGCAATTGGGGCCCATTGGCGTCAGACCAAATGTACTGGAACGTCCATTAATACTGCAGCCCACACACACACACACACACACACGTTCACATTCAAATGAGCACACTCTGAGTCACACAAGTGTAATTCTTTAGGCAAAGCGAGTTTGCACATTACATGCACGTTTTCAATTTTCTCAAGTTGCACTTTGAGAAAAGGTCTAATGCATCATGAAAGCACACACACATTTCCGTGTGCTTATACTGCATGATGAGAGTGATAAACAATGTTAATGTGTTCTCCATACATAGGTCAATATTTGTTTACTCAATACTGATGTAATTTAATGAAGCATTATACTTCAATTTTGCATAATGTACATTTTGCATGTTGTTTTCCACTGTTTCGGCAAAAAAAAATAATCCAGATAACTTAGAAGTATTGCTTTCACATATTATTGTTAATAATGACTGTTTATATAATGGCTGTAATTTTACATTGGATCTAGCCAGCTGTGAAGGACAGCTTGTACAGTATATCTGCACCACTTATTATCATGCGGTGAGAAGAATAAAAGGTCACTAGGCTAAAGCTGATTTAATAAGATTGTATTCAGTTAAATGTCAGACATTTTCTTTTAGAGTACGGTGTGCAGTGCCACTTTGACACTTAATGCAAGGTTAATACACTGTTGACAAAATACTTAGCATCAAAGTACATCGACTTCTTGAGAGCATTTAATACATTGTATAATTTTCGGGTTTACATCTTTACTTCCAGACTGTCTTGCTAAATTTAAAAGGAATATTAAACACGTATAACTGTATTTCATATTAACTTGGAAGCCTCTGGGAGTGCCTTATCATCTAATTTTTTTTCTCCAGCTGTTGTTAGTCGTCTTATTTGTGCCAGAAAACATTAATGGCAGTTTTATTTTAGAACATTTAAAGCCGACACAGTGTTGTCTAACAGATAGAGCACCAGCTGTAACACACATGGACATATAATCACAATGGAAGGATTTGTGAGTCCTACCAGATCATCGTACTTAATTTCATTTGTACAGAAGGTCTGGAATCGCTTAAATGACAAACGATAATTCACTTGAAGACGGGTGTCTGTTGAAGTGAGGTCTACAGCCGCGCCGGCGTGTGCGCGCATATCTTTATTAATATCTCCCTGAAGATATGGCTGAAAAATCAAATTAAAACATCATCTCAAACTAGAGGTCCTCCTTTTTCCGGCTAATGTTCTCGTGATACTGTCAGTCCCTTACAGGCTTAGAAAACACTGTGAAAAGCAAGACCCAGAAGCTCCCCAGCTACCACTTAACTTGTAAATAGTGAATAGAGTATATACATAGTGTGAAAGTAGTTTGTTATTATTGTTTTTATAGTTATTTTTCACTTTTATGACCTACAAACGTTGTTGTAATGATGTATAGTCATGTTTAACCATACTAATGTATCAAATAATTACGTACATGCATTTAGACGTATTCCCTGCTGACCGTCTGGGGTGGCTGTGCAGAGCGCTAAACACTAGGGCAGCCGGTCGATTCACTTGTTAAAATCGGTTCAAATTTCCTGCCATCGTGTCGTCACGTTCCCGGATTTTTCCATGTATGGTAATGCTGCAACGTGGTGGCGCGCTCCGGCCATGCCCCCACCTTCCTGCTCTCAAATCTGCCCGCGCGCTGCTGAAAGTGTTCCGGAAGGAAGGTAACCAATCACAACGGAGTGGGGTTTGCAGGAGGGCGGGAGGGGGCGGAGAAGCACAAAGCTGAGTGTGGACAGAGACTGCTGTGCACGCTCAGATGAGAGGAAGAGTTTCCCGAAAATCTACATAGTTTTTTGTGATGTGATTCGTGTCAGGTTGCTCTATAGCAGTTTTTAACAAGAAATTAAGACCAGAAAAGTAGTATAATAGGGGATCTTTAATGGCTTGTTTGAAAAATGTTGCTTCCTCTTTTATTAGTATACATCCCATGAATCATTATATGTGGTTCAAAGTCTTCATTCAGTCTAATTTCCTAATGTTTTTTGAAAGTAGGGACAACATTTCTACCAAAAAGCGTCTGGACCAAATTTTATATTAGTCATGTTTTGTGCACTCCCCTACTGTGTTTTGGAAAATTTCCACTGCATTTTTGTAGCTAAGGCTTAGGAGAAGCAATTTCAAGAGCCAAAACAACTCAACAGGATGACTAAAGGTTCTTCTTTCACACAAATTTCCAGGTTTTTCAAAAATCGCAATTCATTGTTCAGCATTTAAGCCAATTATTTATATACACCATGGTCTAGGACATAAGTAGACCTCAGAAAACAAAGGCCTAATGTGTTCTGAACATTTCCATATGAAACACTTTGGTATAATTTATCTTCTTGCACATTTGAAATAGGTATTTATAGAAGTATGTAAAATCGGAGAAAATACCCCTAGACCTCAGAGGGTTAAAACTATTGGATCTGCCCAGTGCCACTCTGGATCTGCTAACAAATCGCATAGCGTTTGGTTGTGACGTATGTCATGCGTCGGCTTCTGAGCCACTCCTTCTGTTCGCTGATTGGACCGGCAGAAATCTGGCTGGAGAAAACCCACTAATATACCGCACACCCATACTGACTGACTACTGAAGGGAAATGTATGTAGGTGGGCGGTGCCAGGCTAGGTTACATTAACCCATGGCTGGGATATCAAATAACAATGTCAGGGCTGTACAGTGCGACAGTTTTGATCGCATTTGCTACTGAAATTGATCACGTGCGATAATGAATACAAGTTCACTCGCACTAGTGCGACAGGTTGCTAATACGCAGATGCTGTCTCTTTGAGACACAGAGGAGAGATGCACAACACTGCTTAGAGGGCTCTACATTAACACTCTCCAAATGCGGTTAAATGTAGTCTTAGGCAAGTAAGTTATTGAGTCCACCCGCCACTTTGGCTGGTGAAAGACGTGTGCTCTGGATCTGTGCTCGTGCGGCGATTTTAGCGTCTAAACTTCACCAACCGGAAGGAGACGGCTCTTAACATTTACGTGGTTAAGTTAGCGCGTGTGTAGTCTGGCTGAACCGTTTCCGCCAGCGTCTATTATCGCTGCGCCTCCATTTCCTGTTCCGTTCCCATATTGAGCTCCCCCTCAAACCAGGAAACAATTCGCTCACAGTCAACCTGTGTGCTTCTGTGCAGCGCTCTCCCTCTCTCTCTCTCACACACACACACACACACACACACACACACACAGGGTGTGAGAAGTCACATTACTGTAGACAGAAATAAAGTGTGGCGATACTTCGGGATAATAATATTGGCGGCGGCGGTCCGGGACGCAGCCTAGCTTAGCCTAGCCTAGCTGTCCAACTTCATTGTCCAACTTCCCCCGGGCAGAAATACCCTCATAAACTCTGGAAAATGAAGCGTGGGGGTTTGGATTGAGCACCGGCTCTTATAACCAGCTAGATTAAGATCCGCCGTTCCCTTTCTTTGGTGATTTACAGAACAACTGGCCGCCGATGATAATGTTACCAGAGATAACGCTGCGTGACTACGTGGCTAGTTAATTCTGGTTAAGTTATCCCGTGAGCTCCTCGGGGCTAAATTGTATGGTGTCTTGACATGCTGGTTAGAAAGCAACACACTATGTGTATTCCTTTTGTCTTTAATAGTTTTTTTGTGGCGTTTGCGGGTTAGATTTAGCCATTTCTCTGACAGCCTCTGGACGTGAAGACGTTCCATCAAAATAATTTCCCTCCCGGCACTATTTTGCATGGACACCGCTTCTGTTTCCCGGCCTCAGCCCCGCCCTAGATGAGTGTGATTGGTTTAAAGAAATACAAACAGGCCAGCCCAGTTTCCCCCCCGAATAGACGGCTCTAAACGGCGTGCGATTTAATTAATCCTAAATTGTACCAATATGTATACTTGTTTATTTAATAGGCAATGTTCAATGTTGTTTGGTTTTAATTAACAGAAGGACATTTTCTAAAAATGTGTATTATTATTAATATAATAATTATATGTACAAAAAATATATAGATATAGATATTATTTTTATATTTTTATGGGGAGAAATAATTCTGAATCAGCAAAAAATTGCAATTGGCAGGTTAGATTATTTTGTCTAAATTGCAATCAGTGCACCCCTATTCATTTTTCTATAATTATTACTGCACACACGAGGACATACTAGTAATTAAGAATCTCAAATGAGACCAAGATGACATGCTCAAAGGTAATAAGAGCGAAATGCCAGGGTTAAGGTTATGCAAGTTTTCGATCATACTTTGTGTGCTACCAAATGTATTTGTGTGCTACTGATTTGTTTTGCTTGCTAGCACCAGTGCTACCACCTAAAAAAATAAGCGTAGCCTACAGCCCTGAATGTATTCTGGTGACTGACATCAGGACATTAGTCACTTGATTACTCAAATGATGTACCAGTACAAACACAAGATAACATTGTTGCTAGCAGTGTTTAAGATACAGCTCTGTCTTCAAATATAGTTATTCTTGCCATGTCCTTGATGCCATTTGATGGTGTAAGCCACAGTGCTCAGCTCAGAGATATTGAATTTTGTGTGACAGATTTTCTCTGTAAGACAACCTTTCATTCCTGGGCGTAATAACAGCTTGTCTTTTTCTCTGTTGTGATGTGACATTCCCCTCCCATGATGACGGCTGAGTGGCTGTAAAAGCCAACAGTGTTTGTTTGGTGCAGAATAATGAACATTTTCACCCTACTGCCACAAGGGTTAATCCCTGGTCACTGCTGTTCATATGTGACTTTGGGTCTGCTACTGGAGTTCAACAAATTAAATAGCTAAGAGGAAATTGTAAATATTTTTGAATCAAAGTGGGTAAACATCGCATTTCCTGACAAATATGAATGTCAAAAGTGGAGCTAAGGCAAACCAGGACACCTTTAATCAAACAAGACACAACATTTGTATTAAGTTTTAGACATGCTGGTATGCATATTGTGTTACCAAGCCAGACAAAGCCAGACTAGCTGTTAACCACTGTTTCCAGTACCTGTGCTAAACTAAGCTAACCATCTCCTGGGAATATCATCCTTATAACATGGGAGTGGTGCCAATCTTATTATCTAACCTTTGGCAAAAAGAACAATACGTGTATTTCCACAAAATTCCCTTGAGTCACAAACCCCTGTGTAAACCTATTTGACAGTATTCCATTATTGGAGTCAGATGATTAATCTACAGATAATACACCAAGAGAAATATTTTATTGACACTGTGCAACAGCTTTAGTGTGTTTATGTGAAGGTCTCTGGCCTGTTGGCAGTTTTATCGCTTGACGGTGCTACTGATGTCTCCTCATTCTGCCTCCCGCGTCTGTGTGTCTGTTCAAGTGTTCAGCGGTGTGTGCGTGTGCGTGTGTGTGTGTGTGTGTGTGTGTGTGTGTGTGGTGGCCTGTGGGGCAGAAGGTTCTGTCAGGCCCATGACTGGGTGATGAATGTGTGTGCAGAGAGGGGAACCATGGTGCCAACTGCATTGACTTCTCTTCTCCACTGACTTCTGTGCATGTCACGGACTGTGTGTGTGTGTGTGTGTGTGTGTGTGTGTGTGTGTGTGTGTGTGTGTGTGTGTGTGTCACTGTATGTGTATGCACGCGTACATGTGTGTGTTTGTGCATGTTTGAATGTGTATGCGTTTGTCTTTGTGTATGTATGTGTGTGTGTGTGTCCGTGTGAGTCTGTGTGTGTGCGCAAAAGAGTGTGCACGTGAACTCTGTCAGTGCGTCAACATGTACGTATAGACGCCTACACTATAATTGCGTGTTTGTGCACATGCCTGTGTGTAGGATTCTAAAAAGCAAGGGCTAGGAGATAGCACTTCTTCTCCCTGTCTCATCCTCGCTCATCCCGACACCCCCCATGCCCTCTCCGTCACACTGCTGCCTCTCATCACAAACCTAATCGTCTCACCCCCTCGGCTAGTACGTGCTGTGTGAATGAAAGCGCCATTGCCCTCTTTCTCTCTCTTTCTTATTCCCCTTTGTCTTCCTCCTCTCCTCCTCCTCCTTCCCTTCTTAATAATTTTAGGGCTTTTGTATTGAATGGGGTTGTCGGACGTTAAGTGGCCACCGCGTTTCAATAATGTGTTTACTTATCTCCATTTAGCTATTGAGCTTCTGACATTTTCAATTTATGTTTACAAATTGCTAAACATTAACATGTAAATGTGGAGGATGCCTCGCAGGGGCTTCCGTATTCATTGGAAAGGGGTCACCAAATGGGACTGCACACCAGTAATAGCACAGCTTGCCGCCCGCTAATGGGTCCAGATATGCATACGGGAAAAATTGCACTCACTGTGGGTATAAAGGTCTTAGTTTATGTGCTAACTCGTTGATTAGCAATATGTGAGTTGTTCTTTGCCCCACAGATACACATACATTGACATTAAATGTATTCATTTGTGTAGCACATGTCTTTATACTGTTACAAAGTACATATGAATACATTATCACACACAGTGGATATAAAGGTCTTAGTTTATGTTCCAACTCGTTGATTAGCAATATGGGAGTTTTCCCCCCCGCCCACACACATATAGGCTATATACACATAAATAAATGCATAGATTTATGACGGTATAAATATGTACACATGTAATATGTATGTAATTAAAATCAATTGTATTTAGAAATGGTCCACCCAGAAGGGTACTATATTTTGGCAGCAACCGTTGTCTAACATCAGACGTCACTTTGTTGTTACAGCGAATGTTTCATTATTGGAATGAAACCTTTCAAGAGTGCAAAATGAGGAAGATTTGTTTCATGCTTGTCTTAAATCGCATTTGACAACTTCTTGCTATCTCTTCTGCTATAACAGACACATTTCTGCATGGCTGACTCCTTTATCTGCTTTCCTCTTTCTTTACTTTTAAAACTAATACGTCTTGCACACACACTGGTGCTAATGCATTGCGTTTGAAAACCAAACAAGCGCTACTCTATCCAGCTGAGCAGGGACGGGGGATATAATGCAATGTGAAAGAGTGTATCATGAAGCCGCTACACCAGCTCCTCTCAGAAGGCTTTTTTCAATCAAGTAGGACGCTGCCTTTTTTCATTTACTCATCCAAGCCCACAGTTGGTCGCAGTTGAATCCACAATTACATGGACAGACAGAGGGACTTAAATGCTCATGAAAGGCAAAAGGGAAAAGGGAAAAAGGCAAAGTCTGTATTCAGGAGTTCAAAAAACTGCTGTTTGGTGTTGTTGACTGTAAGAGAGCGAGAGAGAGAGAGAGAGAGAGAGAGAGAGAGACTGTGCCTGTGGCTGGGGAGAGAGAAAGGAGTAAGGCAGGAGTAATCTATAACTGAGAGGCTAGTAATGAGAAAGATGTGCCAGCCGTCTGCTCACTCCGATAAGATGAGGAACTTCCCCCAGGCCCCGAAAGCATCCCTGACCCAAACAACAACAAAGACAACAAACGGGTTACCGCCCAAACCATTGCTTTTTTTGTATTCCCATCCATCGTTTCCATTCCTTTCTGCCTCTGTCTCTCTTTATGTCTCATCTTTCCGTTCTCTCTTTTTTAAAGCTATAGCGCGTAACTTGTGTTGGCCTCATGAGGAATTTCTGAGTAATTACAACAACAATGGTGGCAGATACAATGAATGTCGGTTACATTGAAGACATCGCGTAATGAGGTGACACAAAGTTGAATAATCCTATCAGCTCCACAAAACTCTCTGTTTTCTCGGTATGGCCGGGTTGACAAACTGGTGGCGCCCCTTGGCACTGCTGCAGGAGCTCAGAAAAACCCAAGAAGAGTCCAAGAAATGTTTCAGTTGTTGATTCTTCTGCTAAGGAAAAACCTGGACGTACAGCAGAAGGTATAAAATCCATGTGTGATCACCGGGGGCTTACTTCATGTAACTGCACCGACGGCGTTTGTTGTAATTACTCAGAATTCATCATTTGGTGCGACATAAGTTACGCACTATAACTTTAACCTTAACCCCTTTGTTTAACAGCGTTTTCTGTCGCCAATTTCCTGCCATCCCTCTTTCCTTTCATCTCTCTTTTTCCACTATCCCTCCCTCTCTTTCTCCATTCTTATTATCTCACTCTCCCATTTCGTGCCTGTAAATCCAAGTCCATACAAAAGCCCCGCGCGCCGCTTGCCATGTAATCGTTTTCATCAGCGTTTTTTTATTAGCTAAGAGAAGAATACATGGTAATTAAGGGGAGTGCGGCCAAGCGTGACGGGGGAGAGGCTTCACCGTGCCAATGGTGTGGAACAAGAAGGAAAGAAAGACAAAAAAAAAGAAAAGAAAAGAGGAGATGGCGGAAGGGGTGTGTGTGTAGGGGCAAGGACGAGAGATAGAGAGAGTAAAAAGAAAGACAGCAGAGAAAGGGCAAGGAGGAGAATGGTAGAACAGAGGGATAGGGAGAGAGAGAGAGATACGGGGAAGGTTTGAATGGTGACAGGAAATGAAAGGCTGGAGCGTGAGGGTCACAATGATTCTGGATGGTGCTCTCTCTCTCTCTCTCTCTCTCTATCCCTCTATCCAGTGTTGTGTGGAGAAAGGGTTACGCAGTCGGAATGGAAATGAGACTAAATGTCCTGTTAATGTGGTCCGAGTCACACACACACACACACTCAGACACTGCACCAATATACCAGGTCCTCATAGGCTGCCATCATGTGCCTAATCCCCTGTGTCCACTCAAATGGCCCATTCAGGACCAAGTGCACAGCATGAGGGTGCTATCGGAACACTGTTTCATGCTAGGTGGATTTTTATGTTCTTCAGACGGGGGCTGAATGATACATGTGTTAATGAAGTACAGACAAGAGATGCTACTCACTGTTGAGCGACTTGATATTACTGGAGGAGCTCGGGGACTGATCAAATACTACTCAGTGTCTCGGTGTATGCCTTGGTGAAGTGCTCTTGACATTGTGAGACACTGCAGGTGAATGGGTGTGAAACTTGGCCAGTTGGTTTCATACATTAAAAACTATTTGGTTTTGTAATAAAAAAAAAAAAATTCGGGAAATTTAGAAAAAATATGTGTTGTATTTTTACTGTCAATATCTAACTAATTATGTAGATTTGCATTTCCTTAAAAAAACTAAATTATTGATATTGGATAAAGCCAGGGTTATCTTGATTTTGTCTTACATATTAGTGTCAAGTTGTTACAGAACAGATTTTCGATACAGCCTTTTATTTATATATCAAAATAATAATGTGTGCAAAATGCGTGTGGTAGCCTACTATTCTTGTGTACGTTTGTGCATGCGCACACACACAGAAATACAAAGTACATGCATTTTGTCCAAAGACAGGATGTTCATTTCACACACACACACACAGAGCTGCAGCAGAAGCCAGTGGACCGCAGAGACCCAACTCAAAGTATATTTCCAGAAACATGGCCGCCCCGCTCTGCCGCCAAGCTGTGCTAACATTAATTTTCTGCTGAAACAGCCACTGGCCTGCGAGAGCAACTTTTGCCCAGAAGCTGAAATATCAATTATACTGTTCTCCCTGGCAGAGAGAGAGCCACGCTTTAATCTTCACACAACCAATCAAAATGTCGTCTGGACTCATGGACTGAAAAGAAGGGGGAATTGTTGGCCATGCTTTAAAAAGGCCAGCAGTTTCAACCCTGTCTAGTTAATATTGACACAAAGGAGGTCTGCCCGTGCGACTGCTTGGTTGACATGCCCCGCATTTTCCTTGTTTCTATCCCTCCTCTCACACCCTCACATAACACACATGCTAAATGCACACACACACACACACACACACACACACACACATTCACTTACATGCAAAATCATTCAGCCATATATTCTTTATATATCCACTTCTCCTGGGCAGGGTTGAGGGGGGCCAAAAACTCAGCATGCATCAGTTGAAAAGGGAAAGGGTATCTTCTTGGACGGGTCGCTGGGCTCAGTAAAGAGCACATTTGCATTCACATTCACACCTACGGCCAATTTAGAGGTTCCGATTCACCTAACCGGCATTTCTCTGGACTGCGGGAGGAAAAGTGGAGCATGCTAAATCAATTTATGCCACACAAACACGGACGCACACCCGCTGTCTTCCTCATTCATATTCATGGATTATATATTTGTCATTTCCAAGGTGACCTTGAACCCAAGTTTGGCAATAAGGAAACTTTCTAAATTCTTATTCACAACATGAAGCCAACTAGCTCCTTAAAGGTGGAGTCAGTGATTCTGGAGAACACTTGTTGTCAAAACCACTTTGTTAAAATCAGTGAATATCTCCTCGCCATCTGCAACCTGTCCATAATGTGTACAACTGAAAAAAAACATTGTGTTAATACACAACCTAGGCTCTATAAACTGGTATGTAAACAAAGGGGGCCCACCTTAGCTAAAGCCTAGGCTGTGTATGAACACCAGATTTTGTGTCAGTTCACACACAGTAGCCTACAGAAAAAACAGCAGATCTTGGAGATATTCACTGATTTGGACAAAAAGTGATTTTGACAACAAGCATTTTCCAGAATCACTGACTCCACCTTTAAGAAGAAAGGCCAAAAGTGGAAGATCTTTAGCTGAAACTTGTTCAAACACAAGTAGAAGGACACACACACACACACCACCCGCATGTCTCTACACAGGCATTATATAGTGAAACGTCCTCCCAATTCCTCTGTCTTTTTCACACAGCAGTGGCCCCCACCGAGCAGCAGCAGCCGCGGTAGCAGCCTTCCTTAGCTGGCATGTGAAGACTGTAATTTTCCGCCACACTTCCCCTGCTGTTTTGCTGGCTCTCTCTCCTCGGTTGTGTGGAGATAGCGGTTAGCGAGGGAGCGCGGCGCGGTGAACAAGGTGCGGGCCGCGCCAGCTCTCCTCCTGCCTCCCTGAGATTATTAATGCAGCCGCAGTAACCGTGGCCGCCAGGTTAAAGCAGCAATCAGCGCTCACTAAATAAGATCATTCACAGCCTCTTTAAAAAGCAAGAACAGACAGTGCTGCTGTGAGACGCATATTCAAACACACACACACACACACACACACACAGAGGCAAGCACACGCGCACACATTCACACACACACATATACAACCACACACACACACACACACACAGAGGTAGGCGCGCACACACACACACACACACACACACACACACGGAGAGGCAAGCACAAACACAGAGAGGGGCAAGCACATGGATGTAAGAAGGTGTTGGTGAATGGAAGAAGTGCACACACGCCCACCACAACAGCCATGGACACTGTGGAGTGGACACTTGATGATTTGAGGATATATCTTTAAGTATGCAGACATGATCATGCATACAATAAAAGCAGAAGCTTATAATGTAGATGACCTTGGTCTGAATAATTTATATAGGCCTGCCCTATATGATTAAAAATGTGCATTTGAAAAATGTTATATTTATTTTGTGAGTTAACCAAAGCACATACACTTCTGGCTAACACCTTGTCAATAACAGTGACTGCTTAGTTGTAAGTGAATGTCCCATCAAATGTCCCCATAGCTTACACTGTTTGTAAGCTCATCACCTGCAGTGGCTCAGAATGTGAAGCCGTATGTCTATTGTGCAGATCTGTCAAAACATTGTTGGATTGATTATTGTTACCAGTGATCCATCATTAGATTGTCATCATTGCCATAAGAGAGCAGTGTGCTCCTACTGCTGACTAACTAATACATTCAAAGCCACTTCAGAATGTCACAATCATAATTGAAGATCAGTGATTAATGTTGTGTGTTTTATATCTTAACAATGGGAGGTAAATGGGTCGTTTTTTAAAAACATACTCAGGTTCACTCTGACAAACTGGAGCCTATTGCAGGTAGCTGGTTTTGAGGCAACCCCCGAGTTTGTTCGCTCTGAATTAGTGGAAACTCTCGGTTTTCCGTTTCAAAAAGCAGGTTAATCGCAACCGAGAGTCAGTTACTGCGGCAACATACGCCGTGGGTCCAACCTGCTGGATAGGTGATTTGACCTACTCTGAGTTTGTTTTCACTTTACGCTGCAGCTCCGACTGAAGAAAGAGTGTCACTGCCACAACGCGACCCTGTACAGTTTAATGCAAAATCACTCCATAGAAATCGCCATCGGGATGTTTTTATCATTTCCTGATGATTTTACGTTTGATAGACCATTTATCTGATCAGCTCAGGACTATTTTAAACTGAGTCTGTGCAAGTAGCTTTGAATTATTCCAGCTCATACAGGCATTTTAGTCTCAGACTAGGCTTAAGCCTTGTTTGTGAAACCGGCCCTATATATATTAACTCAAATCATTCAGGCCATTGATGTACACCACAAATACCCATTCAAACATACACTGTCATCGGCGACTGCTACCTCCTATCTGCTGAAATCTGTACACCATTACACCTCTCTTTAGAGCCTATATTTTAGAAATAATAGAATAAATATATGTGCTTTGCACACACGCGCGCACACGCGCACACACACACACACACACACACACACACACACACACACACACACACACACACACACACACACACACACACACACACACACACACACACACACACACACACACACACACACACACACACACACACACACACACACACACACACACACACACACACACACACACACACACACACACACACACACACACACACACACACACACACACACACACACACACACACACACACACAGAGTCATAATGTATTAACCTTCATGAATGAGCAAATACAATTCAATACACTGTTCTTTCAAATAATCAAAAGCGTATGGTTTATCAATAAGCCTTTTTACACATAGAGAAACTAGTTCATTACCAACAAACACATAAATATACTTTGTAATATGTTGGTAACACAGTAGGGCCTATGTTATAAGTTATGGTTTATCGTGTCATCTGAAATGTCTGTACTCCTTTCTAAAACTAACGGAGGTCCCTGTGTGTGTGTGTGTGGGGGGGGGAGGGGGCTTCTCAGGCGGTGTTTGTCTAGAATGGAAATCGATGGAAAGGGGGTTGAAGTGTAAACAGATTATTAACACTGTGTTCTGCGGCCATTTCACTGTATTACATACCTCTATGATTTCCAATACATGCCCTGGAGCCCAATAGACTTTCAGACGTAAGCGCTGCAGAAATCCATTGGTAATTTCAGCCTGATCAATTATCCACTCAAGCTGATCACATTCTCAGGTTAGCTTGTTTTGATGTGCCGCTGTGTGTGTGACAATGACAAACTAGTTACTGTACCGAGTGGATTTTATTTGTGAACCTAAACTTCTTGACAAAAAAAAGTGCTATTATGCTTTTTTTTGTTTATACTACTTACACAGGATCCATTATTACATTTTTTTAAGAAACAGAATATACTTTTATACATCAATGCAATACTGAACTTAACAATACAAAATACAAAACTTAGAGAATACTGAAGAATATTGTGGGGTTGATGGATCCATTAAGCCATTTTACCAACACCAAATTGGAAAATTAATGTAATTTTGCACACAATATCAAATCGAATATTTTTGTGGACATCCACTCCATTAACACCACTTGAGAAGTAATCATTTAAAAAGCTTATTCTAACTTTATGTTTTACAGTAAAGTGGTGCCACAGACAGTTCAAAATGCATTCCCAGGACAGCACAACAAAGGGAGTCTCAAAATAGAGACACGGTTAGATATGTGGAAGCAGATTTAGGCACAGTGACCCCCTCTCATAAAGTTAACCTGGGCTTCAACCTGAGCATAGCCTGGCACCGCCCACCTACCTACTTCCGCTCAATTTTCATTTCCCTTCAGCAGTCAGTCAGGGTCCGCAGTATATTCGCGGGGTTTTATCGGACATATTTTTTGGCTGTCCAATCAGCGAACAGAGGGAGTGGCTGAGAACAATGGCGTTGAGGTCGTGTCAGAAGTCAGTCCTGTTTGTAAGAATATATTAATATACAAAATTTGGGACAATTTGGTACCATTACAAATATGCCAAATTATTTATTAGAAGTGTCTGTTTGCAATGGATGGGACAACAGAAAATTGTCCATTCTGATATAATAAGCATTTATTGTGACTCGTGATATGTTATATATATATATTTCCATTTGTTTATTAAGACACTACTATCACTGGAAACTAAAAACCCTGATGGGTCATATATTCTTCCATGATGTTAAAGCGGATATGTGAAAGTCCCTGAATCTTGAGTGTATCATGTGGTTGCAATACTGCAGTGCTGCCCTCCTCACAAATCCTTTAAGTCTCCCTTTCACAGTGTGAGCACACCGGCCTGTCCTGTCAGCTGACCTGTCTTTTACTGTGACCTCTTCACTGTTAGAACGACAGCCACCGAGGCATTCTACTCACTATCAGGTTTCTTGGAGCTCAGCTATTTCAGTCTTCATAGCACACCCATCTCCTCACCTGTGATCCATGGGTTACTGCTTCGTTTTATCTCAATGTCCGACCAGGCATCCATGTCTTGAACAGATACCACCGTATAGCTTCATCTATTCCCAATGGAAGGTTTGTTTATCGCATGGCCAAAAAAATCTCTCCGACTAGGCAAGAGAAGCTTGTATGATCATTATACCAAAATATTTTGTAATTTTAATTCTGGATAAAGTCCTTATAACATTTTAATAATGTCAGAATATGCTCAAATGTTCAAACTAAATGGTTAAGAAAGATGAAAAATTAGCATTGTAGAAAGGGAGATGAGAAAATCAATTGATGATTTACTAAATAGTTAGTTGCAGCTCTGCTTTGCATACAAAATCCATAGTACATATATAGAAGTTTAAGTCCAATAGACTCAACATTAAAACCTCATAATCATAAACTATGGTTGTTATACCTACCTACTTGTATTGATTACTATGGCACATGGATGGGTAGACAGGAGTTTGAAGAGACATGGTGATTGCAGTTAACTGGAGGCTCCAATTTAAAAGATAGAAATCTGATCATTTAATTGTCTTTTGGTACTCTAGAAACATATATGCTGAATATAGCATTTCTATGTCAGTGACATTCTCTGATCCTGTTAAAATAAGTGTGTTCTGGAGTGTATTCTAAAGTTTCCGAGTTTGAGGACAAGACTTCCCTGCAGTATTTTGATACAATATTTTCTAAAGCTCTTCCCAATTCCATAGAGATACAAGACACAGTCTGGCTCTGCGATAGGAACAATGTTTGAAATTAAAGTCTGTATGCCTATGAGATTCTGTGGACAGCCATTGTTGACAGTAAAGTGTTGAGTCGGAGGGGAGAATGAGCGAGGCAGAAGAGAGAAAGAATGGAGCGGCACAAGGAAAAAAACACAAAGATTAAAAGTAAGCCAGAGGGTGTTTTTTCTTCTAATACTTTGATTTTTCTTAAGCTTCAGTCCTTTTTATAAATAGGCAACACATTATATTTCACACTGCAGTTAACTAGCATTTAAATGGCTTGTCCAAAGTTGGTGCATGCATTCATTACAGACATTGGATCTAGCAAGAGCTGACTTAAATGCTCAATGATTGAAGATTAGTATGACTAGTCTATTCATGCTGTTACGGTAGTTACTGTGTTCTCGGCTTTCTACAGAACCCTTAATCCAAACAAATCCTCACTCAGCACTACACTCCCTTTGGTGCTCGGCAACACACCCAGTGAGTGTGAAGGAGATCGGATGAACGGTTGGACAGATATTTGAAGGACACACACACACACAAACACCCACACACACACACACACACAAACACCCACACACACACAGAGATTATTTCATTTATAGTTAGATCAATTGTAAAAAGTAGCATACAGGTAGTTAGCTAGATATTGCTTTTTGTTTTTGCAAATACATTCTAGTAGGAAAAAACTGCCTCATATAACACGTATTGAGCATTGGATGCAGAACAGTTTGCCTTTTAAAGCAAAGTTAGTTCAAAATACCCTCAACATGTTTTTGGTTGGTGTGTCATTTATCGAAAGAACGCCCGGGGTTAAGGTGTCAGTTTCTGACAAATGCTGTTCCCCACAAGCCTCAGCTGCTTTCCAGATACACTTTAAAAGTCTTACTTTGTGTGTACAAACTAATACCAAATTTAAAGAATTCTGCAAGTAACCAGACATGGTTTGGCATTTACTCCCAGCCCTGATGTTAAGTGAACAGATAGAAATAGCATGGGCAGACTAGAGGAGGTGTGCTCATCTCTTAAGTACTCTGCACTTGGACACATATGAGATGGTTTTGAGCGATGGATGGAAAAGATAGAAACAAACAGAAAAGAAAAGCGTTTAGACAAAGAGCGATGTTGAGTGAAGAGATATAGCGTGAGCGGGGTGGGTCGGTGGTGAGTTGGTGATTGTGTTGAGCCGACCATGGTGAGAGAGTGAGTGTGTTTTTCATGCTCGGAGAAAAGAGGGGGATGAATAGTCGCTGGGCAGATAGATGGGAGGGAAAGAAAACGCTGCTGTGGCACTGATAGAGTGACTGAGGACCACAACTGCCACACTTGGACAATTCCAGACACAATCTTCTCCCCTCTTTTCTTTTCTTTTCCTCATGCTGCCAACACCATGTTCCCGCAGGCATAATAATGGCTGTTTCTGCCCCCTGAACCTCTCTCTCTCTCTCTCTAGCTCACTCTCTACTTCTATCTCTCTTTAGCTTGCTCTCTAGTTCTCTCTCTTATTGTCCCACTCTCTCTATCTCTCTCTCTCTCTCTCTCTCCATTCCAATGTCAAAGACGTGTGTTAAAGTAGGAGGAGAGACACTTTTGGATATAGGGAAGCCCCCGACAACCTTTCATTAAACAGACCAAATTAGGGGTTTGTAAACAAGTGTATCCACCTTATCCTTTGTGGAACCAGCCTGAAGATAATGTAGCATTGTGTTGTGTATGTCGTATACTGGATAATTTTCCTCTTCAAAAAAGGAAGAGGTGTATTTCACTTGTAATAGGAAAAAGAAAAGTAATTCCAATGGGACAAATTAAAATTCACTTGGTAAAATGTATTGAAAAAAAAGCAATATTGAAGCCGTTCAAGATAAAAGAGATATTGAAATCATTTTGAAGTATATTGTAGCATTTTACGATGAGGTAGGACTATATGTTGAAGTTAGCATAAGTCATATTGAGCATGTGGTACTAGTAATAGGAAGACATGTTGTGTCATAGTAAACCAGCCTTGTAATCCTAATTTTCAAAATGTTAGTGTATTGAACTTGCAAGTCCCTATATCTCACTGAAATGTTGATTGTGTCATGTCATTTTGACTAGAAATCACAAACATTTGGAATTTTTAACAGTGTAGGAGGGTAATCGCTTCAATTCTGAATTAGAAATGGACATTAAGCTGCCATTTGATTAACTTATGTATACCTAAAAAGTATGCAGTCCAATATTAGACCAATATACTTGGTAACACTTTTTTTTTTTTTTTTTTTTTTTTTTTTTTAACAGTGTAGGACGCTTATCTCTTCAAGCCTGTGAGCTAGAAACAGTTTTCTGATCTACACTTTCACATTATCACTGGGATGTAAAAATGTCTTCAGTCCGTATGCCACAAGCTCAGCCAAAAAGGGAGAAGAGAGAGATAGAGAGAAAAAAAAAGACATTAGCACAAAGGGTTCACAGTTGACGGCATGCAGATTTGCTGACGCCTGTAATAAAATGTGGCCAGCCGTGTGTGCAAGAGTTGACATTGCATATAGGTGTAGAGCGGGGCCGGGCATCTGCATAAAGAGCCTGCCGCCGCCGCTGCTGCCAGCAAGCCATCACACGGGCCTCGACAGATTAGAAATTGTGTGTGTAAGGATTCACCGCAAATAATGAGAAATGAGTTTTAAATTGTAGCTCAGGCGGGGCGAGAAAAAAAATGGGCCCTGTCAATATGTGGCGGGGAGAATAAGGGGGGGGAGGGTGTAGGAGTCAGAGAGAGAGAGAGAGCGTTCGAGGATTTAAGGGCGAGGGAGATAGGGAGAGACAGAGACGGAGAGGGAGAGAGAGAGAGAATGAGGGATCAGGGGATGACTTTGTTTTGGTTTACTGCTTATTACCATCATAATCTTTTGTCCTGTTCTCCTCCACTCTGCAGTCCGGGCACACCTCCCTCTCTCTGTCTCTCTCTCTCTCTCGCCGCGTTTTCGACACCGTGATTGCCTTGTATTTAAGAAGCTGTTCTGTGAGCCTCTGTTCCGACAAATGCTTTTCCAATACCAATCACAGCTGAGTGCACCTCATTTGAATCGGTGAAAGGGGTTTTGATTCCATCAGCAGAATGCTCCTCCAACCGCCGCGGCGCAGGGCCATTCAATAGTGTGTGTGGCAACGTGTGAAAAGCCCCAGAAATATGTTTTTTTTTTCCCTCACCTAGTATATAGTATGCATGCACTGTAAAGATTTGGGGTTTAGGGCAGGCGAGGGCTGCATGCCTTTAGCTCTCTTCAAATCCGTGTTGTGTTATTAATCCCCATCCTTTTATTCACAACATAGGGGCTCATTAAGCTTTTCCCTTTTTTTTTTAAATGGCGTTTGGAAAATGGTTAAGCCGCGTTCGTTCCATGTGACTTTCAAAAATGTGATAAACAGAAGCGCTTTCAACTGGTCATAAACTTTGATGAGGAGGAGTGAAACAAGGCTAATTGTACCAATCGTTTTTTTAGTGTTTCGATAGTGTTTATGGCACCTGGTCAACCTCTAATGTGTATGTATACATTTAAGTGTGTGTCTGTGTTTTACTGCTTATAGACTGTGTGTGTGTGTGTGTGTGTGTGTGTGTGTGTGTGTGTGTGTGTGTGTGTGTGTGTGTGTGTGTGTGTGTGTGTGTGTGCGCGTGTGCGTGAGTGCGTGTGTACGTGCGTGTGTGTGTGGGTGGTAAAGACCAGATGCTCATATCTCCACTGCAGCAGCTTGTTGACCTTCAAACTTATCTGAGCATATCTTTTTGTCAGAGCCTTATTTCTGGTCTTTGAGGAGTTTGCCTAATGCGTCCAAATTAAAATCTGTTGTAAATCCCATTGCTTGATTGCCTGAGAGCCACTGAGAGTTGTTCTACATTAATGGTGGCGAAGGACTTCCTCATTCCCAAAGTCATTTTCCCTTCGTTAGTCAGGCGTGTATTAGCACCCTTTTGTTTTTTTCTTCAACCCAGAGATAATAACAACCTGCTAACTAAGCTGCCTTGTACAAAGCAGTTAGCTCAGGAGACGCTGTTGGGTAGCAACAATCTAGTTATCATCACAGAGTTTTAAAGTTATAGTGCGTAGCTTTTTTCATATGAATGAATGATGGTTACATTCAAGCCATACCCAAACAAGTTGACACAAAGTTGATTTAGGCTATCAGCTCAACTACACTGTGTTTCTCAGTATGGCAGCGTTTACAAACGGTGTCTTGGAAGAAAAAATTACTCAAAGTGTGCAATAGAGGATATGCATATGATGTCTCTGTAACGCATAGCTACAAGGGTCGCTTCCCCCGTGGCTGGCAAAGACAACAGTCAGCATCTGCTATCATGCGTTCACATGGAGGAAAAATGCTAAAATGCTAAAAGCTGTTTTACAATGGACTGCACAAACAGATTGTGAAAGAAGTCAAGCAGAAGTGTTTGTAGCTGCTGAAAGGGGCTGTGGAACATGAACTAAAACACAATGTTTTTTTGGTGTTGTTTTTTCAGGATAAAACATAATACAATCTAAATTTGACTTTGGTTCACTTTGGTTATAGTTATCTGAAAATACATTGATTGTGTTATTAGACAGCTATCCCAAAACATTTGCCTAACCAATATAAGGAAGAGGAATAATGTGTATTGAATAAGATTGTTGGTTAGAGTGTGGGTTAATCTAAGTTTTCAGAGAAAAGGTATTATTTGTGAATACGCACATGTACTGAAGTTACATTCTAGGGCTTGCATACAGCAAGGCCACATTTAAAGCCTAGCAAAATTTTACAAAGATTAGAGAAAGGCGAATAGTAAAAACCTATGATGCCATACCTAGGGATATGGGCTTTTCTGTAATAATACCTTGTCATTTCCCATATGCTAACACTACCAGGTTAATCTTCAAAAACATGAACATACCCCAACCTGGGAGTCAAGACACAATGAAAATCCAGTGAAAAAAAAGAGATGAAATGCCGGTGCGGTCCACATACCAAATACAATATCCCTCGACTGCGTTAATTTTTTTCTGTTATATCAAACACAATTTCATGGTTGACATGGTGGAAGAGGATTAACACCCAATTTTTATACCTTTAGAGGGAAACACAGACTGCTAATGCTGTCGCTGCTCTATAATCCGCCTAGCACTCCAGGCATGGATGTGTTCAGTTTAATAGTTTGACTCAGAGTTTTTACCGGCTGGCCCCGGATAGCTGATGACTTAAGTAGTGAGTGAGGGAGTGCAAAAGGCTGCAGGGAAATCAAGAGTTGTTGTACCCGGCATGCCAAGAGAGGAACTTGACAGTGTCAAAGGTTTATGTACTGTGGGGCTAACAATACTAATGGCACTTCTTTTGCATTATGATAATTGCCAAGACAAAATTGCCACGTAATTTCTCCCTGTTTCTAATTATTGGGCTCTTCAATGCAAGCAGGCAGTGGGAGCAGAGGCATTGGCAGGCAATTAAACTCCTGCAATTATGGCTCTATTGTAAAGCTCAGCTTTACCGAAGGATTTGTAGGGCACAGAGTGATTGCTCTCCGACGCAATTAAATACAGGATAAATCTGGCGAGGACCTGCGAGCGGATCTTTTAAAAAGTTCACTGCTGTCTGTGCTTTCTCACAACCAAGTCTGTTAAGGAGGTCACAATGCTAAGAGAGACACACCATTAGAGTCACAGCCACATGTCTGTTACAGCCTCCACACTAGATCCACATTATCAGGGTAGCCACAGGGATCTCCAAGTTATATTTTAGACTTTTTAATACCTTCATAAAGGTCAGTCAGAATTAAATGTAATGCCAACATCAAGGCCATACTGGCAAAAGGAAGGCTGTAATGGAAAACGTTCTGGTGCATTTTAAGGTACTTTTAACGAAGAACATTTATTATAAACCCACATTCATTCACTATTGTAACAGCTTTGTGAAATGCGTCTATACTCTTAACGACAAAATCAAAAATTGTGTATGTCACATAACAACCCCTCTCCAAATATTTACTATATCCTACAACAGAGCAATCAAAAATGTAAGACCTTTGTAAAGGAAGTTCAATATTTTGTCAGCGAAATTCCATGCTTGTAGGCTTGTTATTTTGAGAATATTAATCAACCTTTTTTTTTTCTTTGTCATTTTCAAGCTTCTTTATTTGATAGTACAGAGTTGAAATGGGGAGACAGAGAGAGAGAGAGAGAGAGAGAGAGAGAGAGAGAGAGAGAGAGAGAGAGAGAGAGAGAGAGAGAGAGAGAGAGAGAGAGAGAGAGAGAGAGAGAGAGAGAGAGAGAGAGAGAGAGAGAGAGAGAGAGGATGACATGCAGTCAAGGTCCACGGGTCGGATTTGAACCCACGACCACTGAACCAATATGGTACGCGCTCTATCCACTACGACACCGGAGCGCCCCAATGTAATGCTTTTTTTAATACTTTTGAGACCCAGCAGGTACCCTGATGATGCAACCAAATCACTCTCACTGTGGATCCCCTGGTACCTGGGTAAACAACAACAACAACAACAACAACAACCATTTGCCTAGAGAGCGTTTCCAGGGATGCATGCTGGGTAGGATAAGCGCTGCTCTTCCTCTAGCGTGTCGGAGTGAGCGGTGACCCGGTGTGAATGCGAGCGCTAGGAAAAGTTGAGAGCTATGAACTGTGGGATATGGAGGAGCCTGGCCATCTGGAAACTAAGCAGTTTATGAGAGACTGGGGGGAACACAGAGTACACACACACACACACACAAACTACTTTGTCTCAATTTGTTGCACAGAATGTCACAGATCCAGCGCAGTCGGTGTTGCTAAAAAGCTGGTTTGGAACCGAAAGGACTAAGCTATAAAACTCGGTCAATAAAAAAAGGTTTGACGTAAAGTTATTTACCAAACCTACGAATGGTATAGTGAAATACGAGTACAGAGGAGAAAGAGACTAATTATGTTCATAATGGGCTATGGAAATTCCGTTTAAGTGTACTAAATGAACAGAGTAGAACTGATTATGTACTGTATGTTGAAAACCTATGTAGAAGCAACATACATTGCCTGATTTGAGTTGAAGTCCATAGTACCTACATGAAGTCCTCTTTAATTATAAATGCACACAAAGCTGTATGTATGATGGAGGGCTGAGGGCAGCTTCACTTGTTTACACACTTCAAATTGATCAGTAATGTACTGGCTTGGCAGTATTTGCACTTGGCTCAAACTGGACCGTCCTTAACAACAAGCAGCCACTAATCGCACAAAGTCACACGTCTGGGGGAGCAGACGGACTAGACACTGTATCAAAAGTCTATTACAGCCTATAACACAGTGACGGTATGCATTTGCTTCCTTATATGTGAATATATACAGTATGATTTTCCTTTGCACAACAGGACAGGATGATTTATGGACTGTTTAATTTGATGACACGCAGCAGGTGTGCGCTGTGCTTTAGCTAACAGTTTATTGTGTACAAGTCCTTCTCAGCAAAATCTCATCGGGGAAAATGTGTGCGTGTGTGTAAGAGAGAGAGAGAGAGAGAGAGAGAGAGAGAGAGAGAGAGAGAGAGAGAGAGAGAGAGAGTGTGAGTGAGTGAGTGAGTGAGTGAGTGAGTGAGTGAGTGAGTGAGTGAGTGAGTGAGTGAGTGAGTGAGTGAGTGAGTGAGTGAGTGAGTGAGTGAGTGAGTGAGTGAGTGAGTGAGTGAGTGAGTGAGTGAGTGAGTGAGTGAGTGAGTGAGTGAGTGAGTGAGTGAGTGAGAGTGTGTGTGTGTGTGTGTGTGTGTGTGTGTGTGTGTGTGTGTGTGTGTGTGTGTGTGTGTGTGTGTGGAAATACTTTTAGTGCAGCAATAGCACCACTAACAATGAACCTTTAACTTATGTGACAAACACACTAAACACCATGCTATTGCTTCACAAGTTGATACCCGCATACTGTAATAGAAGTAACTTACACTACAACTCTGATATGGCTGTAGCGTAGTGATCAGTAAACAGGGAGGAATATCAATGAGATCAATTCCAGAACAGTTATATTGTATTACATCCATGCATTGTTCATTTTGAATCCCGTGAGCAGGTGCAGGCAATATGGATACCACATGAGCAAAGCTGACTCTGCCAAAAAATAATGAAACTTACCAGATAAAAAGATAATTACAAAATGCACACTGAGAAACTATTGTTGATGTTGATAGAAAAAAAAGGAAAACTGTGTTAAAATGATCCAATATAATTAAATACAGACTCGACATGCAGCTTTCAAGATGTAAATGCAGACCAGATTCCATTGATCGGACACATTATAATAGATTTTGTTAAATGCAATGTGGAATGAGGAAATATCGTCTTGGAGCATTGGCATCACAACACCTTTGTGTATTTTCTGTCTATGCCATTGCCATTGTTGTGACACACGTCCGTCGGTTTATCTGTGAATATACAGTAAGTAGCATTAACGTTCCCAAATTGAAAGCTTAATTGCTCTGAGGCATTCATTTACTTTTCGCATTTGTTTCAACATGGCAAATTAATTATTGACATAATTGATAGAAAAAAAATTCTCTTCCTAAAATCCATTAACTTTTAGCCTGAGGTCAGACAAAACAGAAGCACCAAAACACAAAATGTGATTATTAAGTGCCCGCTGGCCGTTTAAATTAGAGATTGTGCCAGTAATCAAACTGTGGGCGATAATACACCTAAAAGCACGGAGCAACAGGGTTCAGCTCCGCCCACTTCAATTCATTGTTTAACCAAAAAAATAAATAAATGCAACCCCTTATTATATCATGGTGATTTTTCAAAAAACATCAAAAGATTGTGTTGGACGGTAATAGCTTTGTAAAGCTGTAGAGTTGATGAAGCTAAAGGCATCACTTTCATTGACAGGCCTCATCAATCAAGAATTTGCTCTGTTTTGGTCTACCATATGCTTTCACTTTGTTCCAAATTGTAATGCTTGGGGTTTCCAAACGCAGATTTTTTTTATACAGGGAAATCATTCATTATTTTTTACAATGGCGGCCTGACAAGCGACACAAGCCACTTATAGGAAGGGGGGGAGGAGGAGGGGGGCTAAAATACAATAGACATCAGTTAAAAAAATATATAAACATAACATTTAAAATAACTCAAATTGGCAATGAGAACACAGACAGCAGTCAACAAGCATAACATGAGAAGCGCACAACTACATACAGTCAGAAGGAAGAAACCTTACAAATGTGGCCATTGGGAAATTCTGATGTAGAAAAAGCAACTGCATGGATCGGTGGAAAAAAAAAATGGTTGAGATGGCGATTTTGAAAGATGAAATAGAAATATAAGTTGGTCCAGTTTTCACAAGGCTCCATCACTTCTGGTAGTATTGGATATTTCCCCGGCACTTCTGTCTCCTATACCTTTGGGCTCCATCTCTTTCATGCCCTTCCATCCTCTCTCTCCCTCCCTCTATCTCTTTCTCTCATGTTCCTCTTTCACCAGCATCTTCAATGAAAGTTTGCTGCCACTGTGTCAGACACATCTGCATTGCAGTGCCGAGGGGAAAGGCAACTGCAAGCTCAGAAGAGATGTGTTTGAAAAAGCTTGAGAAAGAGATGCAAAGAGAGAGAGAGAGAGTATGGGAACAAGGCATTCCGACCCGTCATATACCAATATGACAGATGCGTGAGTGACAGAAAAAAAAACATCACTTCACGCATCATTTGGTATATTACACAGGCATTGTTTTATATTCATGTTTTTTTTTGCATCGGAGGGGAAAAACACTCATTTCAAACGTCCAGAATCTAATACAAACACAACCATTTGCCCCTCAAAGTGCTGTCACAGTGAAATCACAGAGAGGGTCATCCACCCGCCCCCCCCCAGCCTCCAGGTTATTAATGGCGTCATCATTTTTCCTCTGCTCACTCTATTTCCCTTCTGATAGTGGGGCCTGCTTCATCGTGTTCTGCCATGTTTCTGTAATTGCTCCAACAGCCTGCCTTATGCTGAGCATATACTTTCTGTGTGTGTGAATGCGTGAGGGTGTGTGTGTGTGTGTGTGTGTGTGTGTGTGAGTGTGCGTGTGCGTGTGTGATCCCATCAAGTGGGCGTGTGCTCGTCTGAGTGTGTGTGTGCGCGTGAGTGAGAGTGTGTGTGCGTGCGTGTGTGTGTGTTGCTCTGTCCCCCCACCCGGGCCGTCTGTGAGTTTGTGGGGCAGAACCGAGCCGCGGGGCGAGCTCCACACGGAGAGTGAAATGACAGCCTCCAGGCCGCCGTTTGGTTGATGACCGTGAAAAGACTCGCGGTTAACGTAAAGTGAGGGACCGGCTGTCACAGCGAGGCAGCGTGTGCTTATGTGCAGCCCCTGACAACAGCACAACAAGCGAGCCCCCACTCTTACAACTAGACTCTGCAGTGCTGCAACAAACAACACAAGGGACAGAGCCCTACAATTCATAACGGCAACCACTTGAGACATCTGAAGTACATATAGCAAGCAACGAGCGAGGAGAGAGGAGCAAGACACAAGCACTACTATTAGTCACAGTCTTTAGGAAGAAATGGCTTTTCTTTACTCAAATTGTCGTTGGCAGGAGCGAAAGCAGAGGGTGTGTTGTTGAATGAAGACAGGGGGGGAGTGAGCCTGCAGGACAGAGAGAGAGAGAGAGAGAGAGACACAGAGAGAGAGAGAGAGAGCAAGAGAGAGAGAGAGAGAAAGCCTAGACTGTCACAGATGCCAGCCAAGGTCAGATAAAGTGAGGAGTAAGTGCTCAGAGAGCTACATGGAGCAAGAGGCCAGCTCTGTGGAGGAGGTGTGAAGGAGTGAGTGACCAAGCGTGAGCCACCGCCACCCGCCTCTACCCATCATTAAATGAAGCCACTTAAAATGGGAAAAGAAGCGCTCCACTCTAAAAAGGTCAATACACGACACTTCTGCAAAAAAAAAAAATTGTGATGGTGTTATTTAGCCATCTGGAGAATAGTTTGGTCTTTGGAGACAAAAAAAAGGTTGGTAATGGTGTGTCTGCAGAACCCTGCATTTTTACTGAACTGGATTGCTTAATCCATCACATTCCCCGCCAGGCTAATATAACAGGTTCCTAAAGTTGAACTGAGAAACAATGAATTACGTGCAAGGATCCTCGCATAGTAAGGAGGGGTGATTACGGAATGGCTTTTGCCATCAATTTTAACCTCTCTGTGCTTAAATCTGACTTTTTTACCCCCTGCCCTCTTGCAATTTTTTTCTTGCCTTCTCTCGCTCTAACTCTGAACACACACACACACACACACACACAAAACGCGTGCCCGCACCCACACACAGTTTATTATGCAGTAACATTACCAGATCCCCCTAGGCAGCTGTGCATCTCTGTATGACTGATGAGGGTAATTTCTCCCAAACAACAGAATGATCACTTTGGTGGTGAGCGCCCCAGACCCTCCCCTCCTTCCCCTCCGTCTTCCCTCTCGCCAGTTTTCTTTTTTAGCTTACTAAAAAAGGCAAGAAAAAAATAAGATGTATGTTACTATGTCTCCTGCAGTGTCTGGAATGGTTCCAGTGGAGATGAATAACTCTTCCATTCATTTGAACTAAAAAATAAATAAATAAAGATTTTTCATACCATGGATCAACTCAATCTATGGATTGTATTCATTCATATTCAGTTTCCACTTCTTGGCCAGTTATCATTGGGGTTTGTGTGTGTGTGTGTGTGTATGTGTGTGTGTGTATGTGTCGGTGAAGTTCCTTATTTTTTTCCTTGATTACCATAGGGATCCAATATAATACACATGCCACTGTGAATTAGCCTCACAGTAAGGACCAGGGCCTGAACCCACAGTGAGCTTATACTGTCTTGTGTACCACTGTGTGTGTGCACCATGGGATATTCTGAGTCCAGAGTAGTTAGGACTTGTCTGGCTCCCTCTCTCTCTCCATCCCTCTCTCTCTCTCTCTCTCTCTCTCTCTCTCTCTATGTTGGCCTCATAGGTTCAGCCTCAGTGGGCTGTCTTTACCTATTCTCCCATCTGTCAGTCACACGCAAAAACAAATCCACCTGTCGACCGGGAGACTGGAGCTTGAACGGGGCAGCGATGCTACAGCTGTCTGGGCCCCGAGTCGAGTCTGAAAGGGGGAGCCAGCCAGCCAGCCAGCCAGCGCCCTCCACTGGTGATGGAAAGCCCATTAAGATGCTTATTACCCCACCTGTCAGACGCATCTCCTCACCTGCACTAGATACGCTAATGAAGACAGTCACTACTAATACAGCATCTTGAACACTAAATGTCATGCCTCTGTGCTTTTTTTGTGGTCCCTGTGTCCTTGATCACAAGGGCTCTCCTCCACCAGCCCTTGTAACAATAGAAACAACCCAAGCGTCGAGAGACATTGGGGGGGTGAGGGGAGGGGGGCATTCTCACAGCGCTACACTTGATTGCCCCCACAATGAAGCTTTTAATGCGGCATTATGTAAATGGTAATGGTCACAAACATCTAATAGGATAAAAAGGCCATAAGTACAGCGCAATTTAATGCTGCTGACTTTCACTGGCTCTTTTGAAGGATGTTTTCAATTATAACCCCGGCGGAGCTAATTTAATTCATTGTTTCGGAGGCTGAAAACGCATTTTTAAAGGTTGACTGGGTCTCTATTTCAGAAACTCAGGTTTAATCAGTCATGTACATTGAACACTGGGAACGTCCTCTAAAAGAGATTGACAAAGTTGCCGGGGATCTGCGTTTTAAAGGGGACACGCCGGTATAGCCCCTGCCCTACCTCTTTTTTTATTTTTGTTGCTCCCTCCCCTCAGATGGCAGGCTTCAGTCGTGGGAAGGGAGGGTGTTCAATCTAAAAACAAGATGAAAAGACCTGCGCCTTTAAGAGGGCTGTCTCCCCTTTCCCTCATGCTCCCCCTCAACCACACAGACACTCCTCCTGTGAGCATTTTTCTGAGGCAGCTCCTGTCCCTTATGTCTCTTTGTGGAGAAACAGAATAGACTTTTCTACCAGAGCATCATCACTGGAGACCAGACAAGAGCTGCAGGGAGGACACCCCCCCCCCCCCCCCTCCACCCCCATGGTTTCAGACCTCCATGCAACCCTGGCCTCAGCTGCTGTGGATGCCCAGATGAGCATGCGAGGAGAGGGGATACGCACTCAAGCTGAAGTAAAAACATCCAAAGACCCAATACAGAGGGTGGAACTTACCAGCTGGACAACTCGAGAGGTCAATGCTTGAGTTGAAGGCGACATGGTGAGCTGATTGAAATCAACTACGCTGGATTGGATCGCTAAGATAAAAAGGTGGAGTCCTCATACGAGCTTTGAGTTTTGTCTTTAGAAAAAGTTTTGTTGAAGAATGATCGAAAAAGTGTTCCGTATCGTTTGCCGCAATTGACGATCAAGGGACTGTATGAAATACAAACGAGGATAAAGAAAAAAAAGAAAGAAGATAATTGAGCTTAGTTTTTTTTTTTTTCAATTAGTTTTAGTCATCTCCACAGCACATTCCTGTGTGGTATAAATGTGATACTGCTCTTTAAAGAACATCTTGGCTGGTCCCGACAGAACTCTTAATTCACACAGCAAGGCGTTTATCTTATTTCTCCAGCTTTTTCTGAGACGGAGCATTAAAGACTTCTTTGATATTGCTCCTGGGGGGGGACGGCTAATATTTCTTATGTGAAGTCTTGAAACTTTACAGCTGTTGACTGGAGGGAGAAGAAAAAGTGCCACCTACATTAAGGAAATGATTTTGAGCCTATTTTCCATGTGTGGAAAGTGTGTGTCTGGACTAAAACTGCAGTAAAGAATCGAAGACTGTCGAAATGTTCACGGGGTGCGGAGTGGTCAATGGCCAGAGCCAGTACCTTACCAGGGACGTTGTGAGGCCCCACCCAGGACTAGAGGTGAGCAGACCCATCCAAATGGACAATTATGGGGTAAACCCGGGGACCTGCTCATTCTACCAGGATCAAACTTACAACACTGCTGCTGTTGCTCAGCCAATAATGATGAACAATGTGTCTAGCCCGCTGAAGCCATCACCACAACCACCACCACAGACACCAGCAGCCCCTCCTGCCGCACTCAAACTAGGGCAGGACGGCTTCAAGAAAGTGTGCCGAACTGAAGAGGACAGCCCCAGTCCCTTTCCAGGACTGGCCTCCGGAGTGCTGGAGATGCGCGTGAAGGAAGGCAGCAAGATCCGCAACTTAATGGGATTTGCAATGGCGCGGATGCAGGGAGACAAAAGCGTGAGCGGGGGTGGCGTGATCGGCGATGGCCTGAGGCAAGTGGTCTTCACCGGGTCGGGCCGTGCCGTCACAAAGACCATCACCTGCGCCGAGATCATGAAGCGAAAAGTGGGCTCTCTGCACCAGCTGACCAAACTGCAGTACAAGGTGGTGAAAGAGGTTTGGGAGAGTTCCCAGGGGGTGACCGAGTCGTCTGAGATGACGGTGCACAGGACGGTGCCCTCCATCAGCATCCTGCTCTCCAAAGACCCCCTGGACCCCCAGGAGCCGGGCTACCAGCCCCCAGAGAGCCTCAGTGCATTGTGGGAGGACAGAGAAGGTGGTGTTGAATCCGCATCGCAGACAGCATGCTGCAAGAGACCTCTCCTCGGACCTTTGCCATACAGCGGTTTCCCCCTCTGTAAGAGAGTGTGTTTGGGAGAAGGGGTCTCGGTCCAAGCTCCCCACTGACTGGCTGGCTGGCTGGCTGAGCGGGTGTCAAACAGTGGAGAGGATTGAATCAAGAGGAGTTCATGTTGCCGCTGCCCTCCACTCAAGCACAATGCTGAGACAATCAGAAACACTCACTCAGACAGAACAGTGTTTTATCTCTCTGAAGAACTGAGTATCAAATCCCAGCCTCCAGAGGTCAGTTTGACTGGGAGCTAAAAAAAGAAAAGAAAAAGCTTGCCTCTGTACATACAGCATTTAAAAAGGGATGTGTTTCTAGGCACGTCCAACAACGGTCTCTCACATCTACCAAATTGTAAAGATGTGTGTGTGGCCGTGCGCAAATATATTTAACAGATTCCCATCCCATTTCACACTGACAAAAATGAAAAAAGCCATGAATAGCAGAGTTTCCAGATTCCTGCTTGCAGTGATCTACCTATAAAACTGTGGATAAAATGTTTCATCTGTTGGTATCATGTTACAATCATCTCTTATCCTACATGTCCACAAGTGTAGGCTTTGAAAAATGCACAAAGTACGACCTAATATCATTAAATGCCAAATCAAATATCAGAAAAAAGCCATTATGATAAATCCAAATACCAATTGTATTTGTCTGATTATGAACTCTGATGAAAACAATATGAAATAAATTGTTTTTGTTTTGTTCTACAATGGAAATTTTGTTTTGTATTTTCATCTGTCTTGCTCACACATCATTGAATTTTCAGAAGCGCTGATCAAACAGAAACTCACAGTGTGCTGATATTTCGATAAGAGTAACGGCAGTGAAATGTGTCCCTGTAGAAAAAAAAAAAAAAAAAAAGCTGATTTAATGACAAAGCGTGTTGATAAGGCACCGCTCCTAAACCAGCCCCCGCCTGACAGATACAGCCCGGGGGCAAAAAAAAATACAGGCACAGATTATCATTAAGATAACAATGTAACATCACACAACACAGTGGAGAAAAGGATTAAAACTAGGCTTGACAGAGCTGCCTCACACACTATACTATGTTCAAAATATGAAACCAGGGGAAACGCACTATACAGCCAACAGGCCTGTATACCTCCCACTATATTTATTGTTTAGTACAGTCCATCTCTTCCGCTATAGTCGACCATTTGTCAAGCAACACAATATGCTGAACAATGTGGTCTACAAAACGAGCCAAGTTTTTTTCACAGTAGCACTTGTAATTGACTGATGAATGAAATGGCTGCACACTTTCTCCGGTTTGGCTTTTGTATGCATTGCCTTTCTGCATGTTCACAGAGTTTAGATAGCATTTTAGTTGCAAAAAAAAAAAAGTAGCACTGAGTAATTTCTGAAGCTTAACTGGATGCTGCAGAAATCTATGACAATTGGATCAAAATTCAACTGTGAGGAGAATGCAGTGGTAGAAAAAATAATTTAAAAAATCAGCTGGGGCGTTATGTATTGCATTTTATGGATTAAGGATTTCTACATTTATTTCTTCAAAAGAGTTGTACTAAACAAGAAAAAATAAATAAACCTTCCAGAGAGTGATTTTTATCAGAAGACTAGAGAACTTTTCCCGCTTAATGGAGCATGTCTTCTGGGGATAATAACTTAGTCGAAGTGGAACCTCGTCTGAAGCTTGTACTGTTGATCTTAATGAAAATCTGCAAACGCAGATGTCGGCCTCCTAGAGTAAATTAATCAAAGTGACTCCTAACTGGGGAGACAATTCTGTCGCAGCTTAAACATGAACAAAAAAAGACAGTTCACGCCTATGGCATCTAGCGTTTTCAAAATTCATCTTCTCAAACAAATACAAATTGTAATATTTCATACAATGGTCATTCGGCACTTTTTTAGCAGTCTATGGTGGAGACATATAGTGATTAACCTCCCTCTCGATCCCATTAAAAGAATCAGAGCACAGCAGAGCACCCAAGGTTGAATAAGAAATGCTGCGAATGCAATACAGCACACGCATGTAGCAAACTGTGCGTCCTCAAGACCCGCTGGAAGGTTATCACTTCACGTCGTTATCACAGAGTTAACAGCTTTCGCCCAAGAGCCTATGGGACAGTCGCTGTGCGATACAGGTCAAAAAGATAAAGCCCACTAGAAGTATATTTAAAAAAAAATCGACCTGCGTCAGTTATCAAGCATTTAGAATTCTGGGCCGAGTGTTAAAAATGCAGTGGGGCTAATTAAGGGGGATAACGCCAGCATGGCGTACCTGAGTGAGAGAACAGATAAAATATACTGACAAAAGCATTATCCCAGAGCCAAATCCAATGTGGCTGGCACGGAATAGCACGGTGGAGGAGTCAACAAAGCGCATTATAAAGTTGTTTAAAAATGTATTTAACTTTAAAAAAAAATTGTTTTACTTTTTTTTTCTTAATCTTACGAAATAGTTATTAAATGATAAAAATCCTTCATAATAAATAACAGCAGTGTGTTCAGACTGGCCATACATCCATCAAAGCCGACACAGCAGTAACCTTATGTTTACAAAAGCCAAGGCACTGGATGATGTGAATAAATTCATTTTGAAGTTAACATAATGAAAGTGTTGGCACTCTATTTTCCCCTTTTCCTCTCTGCAGCAGATGAGAAGAGAGAGAGAGAGAGGTCTATGGGATGGTGTGGGAGTTCGCTATCTCCCAGCCTCCAGATGGCTCCGTCTTCCCTTATCTAGAAGAATGGGTGCTGCCTCAATTTTTCAACTCGCCCCTTATCTGGGAATCCTTTAAATTGAATATTTACCGGGCCTATGTTTTCTGCTTGTGTTGGCCCTCTGAAGTCGGAACATTCCTCTTGCTTGTCGAAGACAGGCCAAAAGGTTTTTTTTTTCCTCGCTCATCCACACACACTCCCCTCCCCTTTGTCTGCCTTGTGTCAAGTAATGGGACAGTGATTGATAGTGTGATTGTCAGCAGAGCATGGAAGGTTAAGCAGTTAAAGCGGAGAAGCAGCAGAGACATTAATGAATGGCCATCGAGGGATTGTGTTCCGACAATAGAAAAAAGGCACAATACGCAAACATGACTTGAGAGACCCGAAGACTAGGCCTCCATTTTGTGTCAGGAGGAGTAAAATAGATTAAATTAATCACTTTCCAAACTGCTCTATTGTTTCCCCGCTGCAGTGTGTACACCAGAGGTTAAGAGAACACTTAAGCAGCCACTGAAAACATCTTATTGCAAAATGACTGCGTGCGTGTGCGTGTGCGTGTGTGTGTGTGTGTGTGTGTGTGTGTGTGGTCCACTATCTGCATAAACAAGAAGTGCCACAGCCATACTCCCTGGTAAGTGTCTAGAAAATGTCTTTTCAAAAAACCATTTTGTGAAATGCCTCCATGTTGGATTAATCAGCGCGGCTGAGGATGTAATTGCTGTGCCGAAGTCAAAGCTGTAAGAGCAGATAATGAACGCTGACTACAGGGGCTGCCAGAATCCAGGGTGAAAAAATAAAAGAAATGAGAAGTTTTGGAACCAAAAATGTGTTCAGCATTCTTTCAAAAGCCATGATAGAGAATGAGGGCACAATATGTACACTTAATACAAATCTTATACCAAAAATACATCTCTTATTACTTAATATTACTAGTACTTATAGTATTAACCTTCAAATATTTGTTAAGCTTGTGGAGGCTGCAATGTTCTCTTGTATTATTTTTATTTTATTTTGAAGGCTCACTTTAAGCTCACTCACTTTAAAGATTGTGTCGCGCTCTTAACATTGTTCATGAATATTTCATAGTATTTAGTGACATTCATTCATCGGACATTTCTCTACATTATATTGGTATTTGATTGGATTTTCTCTCATGCGCAATGGGCTCAGTTTTTTTTTTCTGACAGTTGCTGCCCTCTGGTGGAGAAACAAGTTAAAAGTTAAATGCAAAATGCTCAAGGCTGCTATTATATTGGTAAATTTCAAAGCCATTAGGCACTAGAAAGGTTTGCACAACAAAGCTAAATGGTCTCAAAGTGGATTATTATCTATAATCATCTTTTGATAACACATAATAGCTTTTAGAAGAAGCAAATGGGAGCTCTAGGGCCATGCTATCGCTATGTGTGAATTGTTTCATTGCAATCTAAATGTTAGCGTATTGAAATGTTGCTGCTTTTTCTACTTCAATTTACAAAATGTGTTAAGACAGCCTTCTAACCCCTTTCATTATCCTTGCCTCTGCCTTGCAATAATGAGACTTCAGACTCAATTAGCTTAAAGAACTTGAAGAATAAAGGAGGTCTGCTACGTTATGGAAAGCACTTAGAATTATATACACTCCAGAGTGTCTCCTCAAAGCTGCTGATGAGAAACGGGAGAATCTACTTGAAATTGGTAAAGTAAGGAAAGGCTGGCAAGACACACACACACACACACACACACACACACACACACACACACTCTCTCTCTCTCTCTCTCTCTCACTCAAGCTTATGTCTGCACTAGCAAAGATTAGCTTTGTTCAGTTTCAGTAATTTTCAGTATAAAAAGGTAGCAAGAGTGTTCAGACTTGAGGGAAAAAGCAAGATACACACCATATTGGCTTGAAATTATGAGCTTGTCCCCTGACCTCTGAAGCAAAAAATATGCACATGTACAATACAAGGACATTGTAATTATACTATGATTAATAAAGTAACTGAACTGTTCTAAAGTCTGAACTATTGTCTGTGCTCAGTTGTTTAAAATGCATAATGGCGCAGTGCTCTTGCGGTTGCATATTAACATTCTTTAGTCTTCTCCTCAGTACTGATAGAGTGATGAAAAGCTGCTGCCACTCGGCTGTTATCGCTGTAATTGGATCCCGCCCTTTCCAGCACGATCAATATAATCAGTGAAAATAAGGCGCGGGGGTTTTCTTAAGCATATTACCATTGGAATAGAAAAGGGACTAAACTGCTTTTTCTACCGATTTCCCTATTAATGCATGGATTTTTTTTTGTTTTACATTTACATAGCCTGACTAAAAAAAATATATATTTCCCCAAGAAATGTAGCCAAGAAAATTCAAGACTATGCTCTATCCATCTATTCAGCTGCAGCTACAAAACAAACAGACAAATACAATATATGGGATCACAGATTCCTACTGTTGAAGAATTGGTCTTCAGTTTGAAGTAGGGATGGGCATAATTAATCGATTAATCAATCATTGCTCGTTAAGAATATTGTCGATCACGTGAAATTGTTGTCGATCATATAGCCGTTGTGTTGCGCAGTGTGAGTCAGGCAGCACAGCGATGAGTTTCACTATGTGGCAGCACCAAAGACTGTATGGGCAGCAATTAAACATCCTACCAGCAGGGGGACATACTTAACTAGTAGTAGGAGACAACAGAACAGGCTCAGGCAGCAGCCTGCGAGCTGCCGTAGATGGCAAAACTTAAACAGGAAGAAGTTAAGGCGAAGTTTGGCATCGGACAGCTTTAGAACCGTAAATAACTAAGTTCATTAAGCATTGTGAAACCTTGTACAACACTTAAACAAACCAAATGATGTACCACTTGTACATTGAAGCCTACATCCGACCCTGTTTAACGTTAGCGCCGCTAGCATTAGCGGCTAACTTTAGCGTCTATGCTTTCCTACTTCGCCTTCATCAGGGAACTAATTTGCACATTTTGTTTATTAGATGAAGTAACGTTAGGTCCTTTACCACTCAGAGAAACGTGCCGTGCCCTTATGCAGTCTTTGGCAGCATCTTAGGAGGCGCATATGTGTTAAAACTTTAAAGGTATCGTAGCGTTGGCTCATAGCCTCGGGCTTTAACCAGCGCCGCATTTTATTATTATTTTAAAAAGTTGCCTTGCCTTAATAGATTGTTGTTTGCCTAGAAGATCTTGGAATAAATATGTAATTGAGTAAAAACCTCTTGTATACAGTCTATGGTAAAAACACTGTATGTTGGATGTTCTGTTGGCATTTTTTAATATGTAAAAAAAGATAACGATTAATCGATAATTGCTCGTTAATTTTCCCGATGATCGATCAATTGAATTTCTTAAAATGCCCATCCCTAGGAGTTTAGCAGTGCTGCCCACAGTGTTCGCAAACATATGCACGTAACCACATAATTGTTTTATAGAGAATAAAATGACAGATGCTGCAATAATACATTATCAAAAGCATAATTATAATGTCCATTACAATGCTGCATACACATTACATAACACACCTTAGGCCATTGGAATTTCATATTGAGTAATCCTTTTTTCTTCATGGTCATTTAAGTCTGACGTGGCTCACCTGATAGCGACCTTACCCCTGCAGCCATACATTCCTTCACATTATTTAAAACAAAAACAGCAGCAAGCCATACTAATGACTAAAGATTATGGCTCCATGTCCCTCGTAAAATAATCAAAACTCAGTTGAACTTAATACATTTGAACATCTTTTATTACCAGTCACATTCAATGGTCTACAATGTGACTAAATGATTTGGTTTAATCTGAATGCAAACAGAGTCAGCGGGAGGTCCACTCTGCACAGCGGGTGGACTGGTAGAAGTAATATCAACACGGTTGTGATTACTGGATTGAATCGGTATAGGGGCTGCTCCAATCAGAGCCCAATCACTCTCCTTATTACAGACATACAAGACCAAATCTCAGTGGGTGGAACAGGCTTTATCAGGCTTTAGCATCTTCCCACTGAAATTAAGCGAAATTCATTTGCGGCACCCTGATGCGCCCCAACAACACCACCAGACTCAATTCACATTTTGTAACAATCCAACCCGGGATTAATTAAGCACAAGCCCATTTCAAGCTTGAAAGCATGTCAGAAAAAAAAGCAGAGGTGGTATTGTGCGGTCTGGACCTTAGTGTTAAAGGACTGATTGTAAACTGTAGTTCACACAGTATCAAATGCCTTTTATTTCCAGGAAGGAGTCTTGTTAAGGCAAAACAAAGTAATCGGAGCAGGTATTGCTTCAGTGGATTGGTTTCCTGAATATATTTACACTTGCACGGTCACCAGAGTTAATACCGGGATACGCCCCATGTAGTTGGACTGGTGGCTCAGTGTGTAAGTCAACAGTTCATATTGCATGCTACGGAAACGCTAGAGCAACAGATGTGGCGACGCCTCTTTCCATACACTAACACTTAATACATATCCCATGCCATATGGTTGCCTTGCCACTACTGTTTTGTATCACGTGCAGTCCACATAAACAGCTCTTTATAATGCATTCAGGGGAGGCACAGCATTTTACACACCACAGGAAACAGCTTTCCTCCCTCCATAGTGAACCAAAGCAGTACTTAGGCAAAATAAAAAGGAAAAAGACAATTATCACAAACACAGAAACAGCTAATGCATTCCCCATTCCCTCTTATAAACCGTTAACGTTGCTAGTGCTAAATGCTAAAAAAGAAACATGTGCAAATTGTGCCACACGTGAAATCCCCTGTAGGTATTCATAGATCATTTTCAAACAGTGAATGCAATAGATTGCATTACAGGGACATTAAAATAGTAAATAATGGGTAACCATTAAAGATAAATGTACCCTCACATATAGAGCTGATTTGTACCTGCCCTGAAATGATACAACTACCTCAACAAACTCCCTAATGCAGTGTCCAACCTTGACCGCAGTGCTTAAGAAACAATACAGTGTTCTTAAGACTTGTTACACTAATCCTCAACATCCTTGAGCATTAGGCAAAAAAAAATAGCTTAATTGCACAGCTCTCAATATAGCACTCCCTCCAACTCAACAGTCCTTCCCCACTGCCTCAGAACTTCAACCATCTTTTTGACATTCTTCTTGCAACCGCGCTTCCTTGCTAGGTGTTTAACGTCAATCATATAGTTTGTTCCCCACTGCCCCACTGAAGAAATGACAAAGCGACCATGTCCGGGGCAACCGTGGCTCAGGTGGTAGAGCGGGTCGGCCAATGATCAGAGGGTTGGCGGTTCGATTCCCACCCTGCCACTTGTGTCATGGTTGTTGTGTCCTTGGGCAAGACACTTCACCCACCTTGCCTCGTATGAATGCGTATGACTGCTGTATGTTTGAGGTGGTGGTCGGAGGGGCCGTAGGCGCTGAATGGCAGCCACGCTTCCGTCAGTCTGCCCCAGGGCAGCTGTGGCTACTATCGTAGCTCACCACCACCGGTATGACTGTGTGTGGATGAATGATAGCTGGATACCTGTAAAAGTGCTTTGAGTGCGAGAAAAGCGCTATATAAATCCAATCCATTATTAAAGGAAGGAGAGTAGATAAAATCAACTGGTGTGCCTTTGACAGATCATTGGGCCTGAAAAGTTTGCACTACAACCATATCCCCTACATGTCTCTGTTAAGACAAAAAAATTAAATAAAAAACGCTGTGAAAGATAATCTGCTCCTGCGTTCTGGCTAGCAGGACTAATCTGAAAGACAAACAGAGGAAATTCAGAAAAATTCATGACGGTTCTACAGCACCAACTTGCAGTCTGAAAATGTATTAGTAACAGGCAGCTCACTACAACCCTAACAGCTCCTGTTTCATGGTAGTGTTTTCAATCTTATGTAGAGATGGCCGAAGTCCACAGCTTGCTTCAATGATTCAAAGATATCCTCAGAGGTTGTTTGCCAAAACTAACTAGTTCAAAAAGGTGATGTCATACTCATCCATGTGTAGGTCAAAAATAAGTGTTAAGTAAGAGAGAAACGTCAACAACTTTGTGCACAATAAAAGTGTCTTCTGAGCTTTAAGCTGTTTTCTTTATTTGCATTCCAAAACTAGAAAAACAACTTTGAATTGGAGAAGGCTCACCCATTCCCTTTTAGCTGACAGGCTGTGAGGCCAGAGTACAGATAGGCACCAAACCCTAAGGTATACACACACCACACCACTGCAGCAGCTGATAACTTTAGAGTGGTAAAAATGAACACTTACTCAACTTCCCCCTTGAAGTTAAAGCGCCCCGGGTGAGGCAGTGCTAGACGGATGTGCACCAGGTGCTGCTCAATAATAGACGAAAACAACACTTTCATCCAGATACTGGGAATATCTAAACCCCCAAGATTCGCTTCATCAGTCGTTGGAAAGTCTATGGCACAGTACAGAGCTTGACAGCCACTTTTTTTCAACTCGTATTTGCCATAGGGTTTACAGAAAGCAGTCTTATAAAGATTTTCTCAGAAACTTCCACCCGCACCAAGGCAAACATTGGTAAACCACCAGGAACAATTCAAAGCACCACAAGATTATTTGATGCATTGAAGACAAAACCCAACTTTCTGGGGGTTTTGCATTGGGTTTGGTGTAGGGGAGACCGGGGTAAGTAGGCACACTTTTTACTCTAGTGAGAATTGCTCATCACCTAAACATCTTTTAATAGTCATTCCTACATTAAATTGAAGCTTAATGTGTTGGCTTGAAATGTGAACCCCTCACTTTTTCTGACTTATTGTAATAAAGAAGAAATTTACCATCAAAGGCACTCTAACACATTGTGCCAACCAACCCCATCACGGGGTCGGTTGTCACACACTATGGGGTTGTTTGTCACAATGTTATCTTAATGGGAAAAATCTTAAAAAGAACGCAAGAAAGCAGAACTAAATTTGAAAGTTTAATTTCATTGTCAAGTTGAAAAATAGGCCTACATAACTTTATGCATCTTAACAGAAAATGATCGAGGAATAAACAAAAAGGAAATCCATATTAAGACCAACCTACTGTATGTAACAACATAAAGAACAAAACAAATAGGTCTAACAATAATAGCCTACTCAACTAGGATACACACATTCACTATCTGAGTTACAGTGATGGCAAATGTAGGGTCTGCTCACTCTAAGCAGAGATTGTGTGCCCACTGGTTGCACATATAACACTTCTCCCTTACCTCCCCTGAACGGGTGCTGGAGAACGTTTCCATACAAACCAAACACAAACTATCCTTCTCTGGGGTGTCAGTGAGGATACAGCTTGACATTTTATTTTGTTATTGGGTTCCTTTCCTGGCTGCACCCTTTGACAACCAACCCCCCAAAAAATGTGACAACCAACCCCAACTGGAATTTCTTGCTAGCATCAAGGCCAACAACAATCTGACAACTAATTAGCTTGCTAAAAACAATCTAAAATATAGCTTACCCTTCACACTTTTTTAGGGTAACAAGTGTTTTGTTACAGTGCATACTTCTTCCTGCTCCATTTCGGGCATGTCACATCAATACAGATAATTTTTTTTAAACATAAATTTTGTTTGTTGTATTTTTGTGCTTTTCATTTAGTTTTGTATTGTTTTTGATATGTCTGAAATAAAATAAAACATGAATGAAATGAAATGAAAACAAACCCATTGTATAGAAGAAAAATACTGAGGAGCTAAATATTTTCAATTTGACATGAAAACCTCTCACCTCAAATTCAGCAGTCTAACTCCAATGAAGACTATGTAGGTGACGTCTGATCCCAGTTCTGGATATTTACATACCAAAATTTAACAGACAGCACCTTCTGGTTCCGAGATATAACGATTGTGACAACCTACCCGTGTGACATATTACCCCGTTGTCCCCTACTGTACTCCATAACAATATCAGTGCATTACAGGTCAGGCTACACTAATGGCGCTTTTCCACCGCATGGTATCAGTGCTCCAAAACTCAGTTCTGGCCTGGCTATCCTAGTCACCTTGTTAGATAAAGCATCTGCATACAAACAAGAGGTTTTTCAAATATCAAGCCACTTACCCCCATGTTGATGAATTTCGGATTCCTCAAACCTTCTTTAGTTCATCAGTAACAGACTCTGCTGTGTGCAGTGTAGAAAAACAAGAGTTTGTTTCCAGCAAAAGTTAGCTAAACAAAGATGGTGGCCAGGAGTGACCAAGCACCTACATTTGAGCATCAGCTAAATTCATATGTTTTTATTAGCTTTGTCATGTTATAGCGATAACCTGTGCCCTATAAAAAAAATAGGCTGCACACTAGTTTAAAGAAAGTACATGTGGGTAGAGCATGCTAAACTGCTACCAAAAGTAATTTCAAATCATGTCAGTATGCATACTGCCACCTGTCACTCATCCTGTTAATACAATAACCACTCAGTCCATTTAATATTACATCACATTCAAATGAATTTGCAACTTTGCAGTTAAGGAACTCCAACCCACCAAACGTTTGCTGCATGATCATTCATCCGTGTCCCGTTCAAAATTGCCAAACAGAAAGTGGCAGCTTCCATTGGGCTATAGGCTAGTGGAGGGAACCATTTTGCAAACAGTATATGTTTTTTAAAATAGTATAGAAGCATGAAAATAATCATTATAAATATTTGTTATTGTTTTCAAATGTCATCCAACTTATGATGTAATTTTAAGGAAAGTTTGTGAGTAAAACGAGCGTTAAGGCTCATCAAGGGTAATTTGTGAAGTTTTTTTTTTCTCTATTTCAAAACCTTTGGTTGACAAAAAAAACCTCCGCCTGGATGTGTTGTTGTTGTTTATTTTCTGTAGCTTAAAAATAGTTTTTCCTTTAGAATTGTCACATTAAATTGCTTGTTATTTTCGTTTTACTTACTTTTGTCGATGTCACAGGCCGTTTACTGCCTGAACCTGAAGCCCAGGAGCATTGTATGGTGGTAATTACATACTTTGGCCAGCAGATGGCGATGTCAAATCCACAGGTCGCAACGATGCTTTCACATGCTCCTGGTAAATTCCTAACTCCCAAGGAGGCAACGTAGTTTAATACATTATAATTATAAATGATAATACAGGGCATGGCAATTATTTAACATAAATAATTATGAGGCTATTATTGACACATGCAACAATCATTCATTGTTTTCTCAGTGTAACACAAAAAAATTGCAGGTTTTTGAAAGTGAAGGAATAAGGAAGTGTGGTAGTCCAGAGCTGTAACCTTTAAGACGCAGTAATTGCCACTGTGTTTGTAATAACAGCATTGTAATGTCTGTCTGATGCACTATCTATGGTCTGATGCCCACAATTCTGGATCTATGTATTTAAACATAGTAATATTTCCGACGAACCCTGAATGCAGCACCCAGTACAGTTGCCAGTTTTGTATAGGTTTGTTGTACATTTGTCTGTGGCGGAGAGCTGGAAAGTTCGTCCCGTTTCTATGCAGTTGTTCAACACAGTGGTCAACAACTACCCGGCAGGTAAATGTATTGTTGTTTGGGTTAAAATGTTCACCCGCTTGTTTAATATAGGCTAGTTATATAAGCTGTCATTGGAAATAAGGATGCATCATTGTTTTGCCGTTGTGGGCTTTTTTCAACACATCAAAGTTATTTTAATAGTGTGTGTCTGCATGGACTTACTGTTTAAATAACTACTGAGAATACATTTTGCCTGTGGACATTTTAACCTCTGTTATAGTTTAATATAGCCTACCATGTATGACCAAAAAATAAGTTATGCTATGTTTTTTTCCAGTTGAAAAAGTGACATTATAACTTGTAAGTAGTATTATATTTCTGCAATACTCGAAAAGGGACGTGTGTGGGCCGTTATGTTCATTTATTTAAAGAAAAAACTGTTACAAAAAAGTCAATGTTATCTTTGGCTTATGTTATAGCCTGTGTGTGTGTGTGTGTGTGTGTGTGTGTGTGTGTGTGTGTGTGTGTGTGTGTGTGTGTGTGTGTGTGTGTGTGTGTGTGTGTGTGTGTGTGTGTGTGTGTGTGTGTGCGTGCACTGTTGTTTCTGTTTCCTCTTTTCAGAATATGTCTCATAGGACAACTATAGCGGGTGCTTCAAGCAGCTTCTGGATGACTCTCCTCTATCATCTGGCTGTGCTGTCCTCTCTGTGTTGTCTGGTTTCTGGATACTCGGAGCGAGACAGAGTCAACGACTTGATGTCCCACTATCCCCTTATTGACGGGTAAAGGATGCTTATTGTCTTGCCTACACATTCACATTTCCCTGTGTAAATATTAGCCTAATAATAATTATATATTTTATTTATCGACACCTTTCTAGACACCAAAGGACACTTTACAAAAACATAATAAAAGCAAAACAAATTTAAAAAGTATATTCAAGGTCACTAGTTAAAAGATGCTTTGAGGAAATTTCAGTGTGTGTTAATTCTTGCACCCCCTTTGGACAAAAGCGGATGTGTTTTTACTACACCAGCTGTTGTTCCTGGGTGAGCGTATACCTATGACAAAGGCAGTAAGAAAAACTATATAAAAATAGCATTCTTTGCACTGATGGTCTTCTTTGCAATTTATGATCATCAGAGGAAAAAATTGACTTTCAGAAATATTTAAACGTTCCTCATAGCTACTTTAAAAACATGTTAAAATAGATCAAATCATGGTGGACAGGGTGAAAGTTATGCTGGACATGCTAATTTAAACAGAGATGTGTTTGAAATCAATATTTGAATGAAATCACATTAAAAATTGACACTTGATCCGGTGCCATATTGTCCTTACACCCCTGTCTCTCTCCATGTGTCAGTCATAATGACCTGGCTCTACAGCTGAGGATATACCACAACAACCGACTTAGCCAAGTGAACCTTTACAATGTCAGCAAACTGGCCACCGACATCAACCGACTGCAGGCGGGCCACGTACAGGCACAGGTAATCTACTTGAATCAATCCTTCACTCCAGATATTCTTAAGTGTGGAGTCAGTGATTCTGGAGAATGCTTGTCAAAATTGTGAATATCTCCTTGCGATCCGATACCTTTCCATACTGTGTATGCGCTGAAGAAGAAAAAAACAGTTTTATTACACAGCCTAGGATCTGTAAACGGGCCTGTTGCTAGCTACAGTACCCATTTGTTTACATTACAAAGATTCACTGTTTTTCACAGCGTTCTCCAGAATCATTGACTCCACCTTTAAGTCAGAGAGTGGCCAAGAAGAAGTACACACCACTAACTTTATTGCTGTCAAACTCTTCCATTTTAGACCATGTTGTAAACCTAGAATGACAGTCACCTTAAATGCCTCTCCTGTTCCCTTGTCTATCCCCTCATCCCTTTGTCAGATGTTTGCAGTGTATGTGCTGTGTGGGGCCCAGGGGAAGGATGCAGTCAGGCTGACTCTGGAACAGATAGACGTGGTCAGACGCATGTGCACTGAGTACGAAGACCTACAGCTGGTCACATCTGCCAACGGTATAGTACATGCCCAGATGGGATTGCAGACAGTTTAACACCACAGTGAAGATTAGAAGGATAGATTTTTTTGATATTTCTGGCGCATTAAACACAATTAAGACTTTTATTTTGTGTGTTAGTTTCTACTATGAATGTATAAAAACATGCATCCTGTGAGGAAACGGTAGATTTCAGCCCTGTGAGTCCACGGAATCTTTCGCCTCCGTGAGAATGTTGACTGATTTCCTCACTGCAATCAGGTGTGTGTGCACTGATTGGCTGATTGAACCCAGGTGTGAAGAGATTATATATGCCCTGAGACCCCAGTGCTCTGTGCTGCTCATTGTCTCACCTTAAAAGGTAGTGAGAGGTTGTATCCTAGTGCCCTCTGAGTTTAAGAGAAAATAATTGTTGAAGTGTTTGTCTGTCCGTTCAGCTGCTTGGCAGTGATGGTTTTGTTCTCACTTTAGTTTGGTATTTTAAAGTAGCCTGTGTGGCTTTTTGCTTTCTCCCCCTCCCCTTCTTCGCTTTAGCGATTCAGTGGTCATCCCTCTGGGGATAACTTTTAGAAACCCCTTGGTCCGCACCTGTGTCCAAACCCCCCCCCCCCCCCCTCCCCCCAGTCCTCACAGAACTAAAGTGACCCCCTTCTAACCCCGTTGGAACATGTTCCAACGGGGTTAGAAGAAGTTAAAAAAAAATGTTTTACCCCCTCTTATTTTTAGAAAAAAAAGGAATTTGGTCTGAATGAATATCCAACCCTGCAACAGGTTGAACATATTGACTTGGATACTGTGTGTACTACTGTGTGTGTCTTACATGTTTGTGTGTATGTCATTGCAGAACTCAGTGACTCTCAGATGAGGAAAAAGATCGCCTGTCTCATCAGTATTGAGGGGGGTCACTCCATCGACAGCAGCCTGCCAGCTCTGCGGATGTATTACCAGCTGGGGGTCCGCTCCATGGCCCTCACTCATACCTGCAATACACCATGGTAAATAAGGGCTTTGTTCTGGATGCAATAGTTTACATAAAATGTTACAGGTGATTTATATATTGCAAAAAAGTCAGCATATGTAAATGACTAAACACACAAAATTACTACACAACATAATATCTGACTTGGGGTTGGTACACAAAACAGTATATGTAGGTCCAATACACATGTTTAGATTTTAAATTGTATTTAAAGCAAAACTGTAGCTATAATTGTATTATACAGCATTTTACTGTTTGAGATGTTTTGTATTGTTCCATAATATAAATGTTTTATATGCAACCAGGGCGCCATCGAAAATGGGACCTCAGGCTCAATAGATTATGCTGTCTAAATAAAAGTTAATAATAATAATGCTGTAAATTACTATATTATACAATATAATTTCTTAAATAATTCAAATATAATAATTGTTCTTGACAAAGTTCATTGGACCTGTGTAGAGCTGTGCTCGCGCCACAAGCTTTTGTTGCTACTGGGTTTATTTACTTGGATGTGACGAATAGAAAGGTCATATTTGTTTTAATGTTTCCGTCTATGCAAATTAACTTATATTTGTACTCTCTGAATGTGTCCCAATAGACCCATTCAGATGCCCAACATGAAGCAGTATTTGAATATATTTGACATTTACTGGTAGTGAAGGATACACACAGAATTACTGACTTCCACGATTTGTGAGTGTATGTGACATTTTTTTATGTTTTTTCATTGCAGGGCTGAATCTTCTGCCAAACTTTATGATGTCTATCAAAGACAGAACAACAGCCTGACACACTTTGGGAAGGTATACTTAACTTTCTGTAACATCATTACGTTTTATGTGTTTAAGGTGAATAATGTTATTTAAAATGAGTAAACAATTATTTGAAAAACACTGTTTGCACAATATACAGTACAGTTAAAGAGGGAGTCAGCGATTCTGGATAATGCTTGTTATCAAAATAACTTTTTGTCAAAATCAGGGAATATCTCCTCACGATCCGCTAACTGTCCGTGCTGTGTGCATTGAAAAACAATTGGTGTTAATACAAAGCCTAGCCTCTGTAAACTGGTATGTAAACAAATGGCCCCCTTTAGCTAGCAACATGCCCTTTAACAGGCAGATTATTTAATGATGTGTGTATTATACTGTATATTGTCCAACTAGCATGAGGTAACTCTCTAATAGTAGAAGAAAAACTTTCTCCGTCTCGTCTATTATTGTATAATGACCGACATTGTTTAACAATGAGACACTCCGACAATAGATTGTGCTAAATAAAGAGGACCTTGCCAAAACACACTAAATGTTCCCTGGATAAGCCTCTAGTTTCCTCCAGATTACAGTTGTATCTCTGCTGTAGCTCAAATTGAGCGGGGGCAATGACTTGTATTGTTTATCACAGCACAACAGTTGTACGACGGAATCAACTCATTTGGAAAACAAATACATTGCAATAATGCTTTCCCTGTCCAGTTGTCCCTCTTAACAGTAGCATGTAGGACTTCTCTTAAAAGGTGGAGCTTGTTTTCAAGAATCTCTTTTTGTCAAAAATCAGTGAATCCAATACCTGTCTCTAATGTGTGTGCACTGCAAGGAAATCCACTGTTAATACACAGCCTAGACTCTGTAAACTGGTATGTCAACAAAGGGAATGTAAACAAAGAGGGCCTACCATAGCAATACACATACCAGTTTACAGAGCCCAGGCTGCATATTAGCACTAGATTTTTTTTTTCACCGCAGACATTTTTCTTTTTTTTTAAGATATTCTTTGTGCATTTTTCATGCTTTATTGACATCACATACATTTTTTGACATCATTTTGACAACCAGGAATTCTCCAGAATCACCGACTCCACCTTTTAATTGCAATCTACACGAGTGGGATTAAATCTGTGTGTATTTAACCATCTCATGAATAGACTTCCTTCCTATCAAATGATACGGAGGATGGCATAAATTGCTTTTTGAATGTGTTTTCCAGGCGGTGGTGGAGGAGATGAACAGACTGGGGATGATGGTGGACCTCTCCCACTCTTCTTGGGCCACTGCCTCGGCCGCCATCAAGCTTTCCAAGGCTCCGGTTATATTCAGCCACTCGTCTTCCTACTCCGTTTGTAACCACAGCCGCAACGTGCCCGATTGGTTGCTGCAAGAACTGGTGAGATAAACAACTGCCCAGAGTGATTTATTGTGCTCGCTAAATTGCTTGAATCATATTGTATTTTTAGCGATTATAACATACAACGTGTATTTTTACGTTGTTAGCCTATTTGTGAATCAACATGATTACATATTCATGAACAGATGGCCACAATTTAACAATGTATTTCCTATTGCAGCCCACTAACAGTCATTAGTATTGATTCTAGAGTCGGAAATACGCAGTCTATAAAAACACATATTAACTGGTAGGAGTCACTGATGGGTGATGAGTGTTTTTCCAACAGCGTGTTCGTATTTATAGATAATTAGACATTACAGGAATTGTAAAAGTTGAAGTTCTAAAGCAGGGGTGTCCAAACTTTTTTCACTGAGGGCCACATAGAGAAAAATCTACGAAGGGCCGGGCCACTTTGCAAAAAAATAACACATTTATCAGGACATGTAGCTGCTTTGATGTTTAGTTTCATAGTGTCTTCGTAAATTGTAATCCTTCTTCACGGCAACTCTTTCCTTGCAAACTAAACAGACACATCTGCCCTCTTGTTAAATGCCAGTGACACACCCAGTGTTTTCTGCTTTTGCGTCCAAAGTCCAGCTGGATGAAAATAGTCGCCAGCCGAGATCCTGACCCTCCTCGGGGGAAGATTTTTTAAAGTTTTTAAAGTTAAATGCATGAATCTGGTGCACTTTGAGAGGGAAATTAAGGGGCTAAATCTGAAGAATTTTGTATGAAAAAAATGGAGACACTGTGTAAAATTAATTAGAAGCTATTGGAGAAGGACACATGGATTTTCCATAATAATATTAATTTAAAATGAAATATTATGCAGGGTCCTCTGGGATGGGCTTGGTGCTCTTTTTCTTTTATGGGACATATTTCTCTGTAATATAATGAGTGCATTTAAATTATTTAAAAATTAAAAGGGCCATATTACATTATATTTTTAAAATGTGCCTCGGGCCAATCAATCAGTTTTGAGACCCCAGCACTAGTGGGATAACTACGAAATGCACAAAAAAAAAAAAAATTTCAAAGGGCCATATTACATTATATTTTTAAAATCGGCCGCGGGCCAATGGGCCGTAGTTTGGACACCCCTGTTGTTCTAAAGTGTACGTCCCATGGCTCTATTCAATTGATACTATATGTATATCTCAATTATGTTTTTTATTTTCTTAGTAGGGTTGATGATCAAATATGTAAACCTTCGTGTACTATTTAAGCTGACTTCCGACACTAACAAAATTTATTTTTACCGTGTAGTTTTCCTCTCATGAGCCAATAAAATGTGTTCTGCTAGGATACTCTTGCTATATTATGAAAATGTTAAATATAAATGTTTTTGTAATTAGCGTTCAATTAGAAACATCCTTTGTGCATGTGCTAGCCGCCTGATTTTTTTTTTAACTTTCAGGGTAACATGGTTTTAAACCTGATCTTTACCACATCTTCCACTGTCTGAAATGTATCAAATAGCATGTTTTTCGCTGTTCACCCTTCTGTCTCTTTTTTTGTTTGTTTGTTGTGTTTCAGAAAAAGAAGAGAGGGTTGATCATGGTCAATCTCAACAGCCAGTTCATCTCCTGCAGGAGTGAAGCTAACATCTCTCATGTGGCTGGTGAGTATTCCATGTTGAGTCAAGGATTAAATCTGTAGTTCTTATCATCGCAAATTGATGTATTATTCCGTGTTTTTTACAGACCATTTTGATCACATTAAGAAGGTGGTCGGAGCTGAGATGATAGGAATCGGAGGGGACTATGAAGGCGCTGTGGGGTAAGAGATACTCTGTTGCAAACATTACGCAAAGAACACGTCATACTAATAAGTAAAGGGCGTTGGACATACTGTTTCCAAATATATTGTACTGTGGTTGCTTAAGTGCTTCTGGTTTGCTATAATTAGGATGAGTGGGAAAATTCAGAGACCCAAATTGGATTTAGCTTTTGTTAGCAATTTGACCGTCTAAGCTGTAAACAGGCGGAATACTTTTAATACTTTTAACAGACATTTAGAGATAGCTACTGCAGTAGTTTTAATGCAGCATACTTGGCGTTGGCTCTTGACAATCAAATTATTTCCGTTTTGATAATCAAAATGTGTTTTTCTCTGATAAAACAGCTTTCCTCAGGGGTTAGAGGATGTGTCAAAGTATCCCGCCCTGATCCAGGAGCTCCTGAGAAGGAACTGGACGGAGGTGGAACTGGCTGACATTCTGCGGAGGAATTTCCTGCGAGTGTTTGAGGAGGTTGAGCGGGTGAGCGAGAAGATTTCTATATTTTGACAAAAGTAATGTTGTCTTAGACTTACCCGAAGGAATGGTTTGGCTAAAATGAAGGATACAAGGCTTTATGTTATATACAATTTATTCAGTAGCCCTATGTATTATTGCATTAATATGTATCACATATTTCACTCTCTATTGCATTTCTTGAAAGTGGCTCAGAGGAACTTTCAGTTTGTGTTTACTCTAGTGGCCCCTTTGGACAAAAGCCGTAGTGTTTTTATCACGCCAGCTGTTGTTCCTGGGTGAGTGTATACCCATGACGAAGGCACTAAGAAAAAAACTTATAAAAATGGCGTTCCTTGCACTTATGGTCTCATTGGTTGTTACATGTAATTTACGATCATCAGGGGAAAAATTAGACAAGGTTCCTCGAAGCTACTTTATTAAGAAAATGAAAGACATTTTCTATACTCCTAACACAAATGGACACTTACCAGCTCAATTCATGATGGAGTATAACATATGTGTTGCCTTCAATACATCTTACCTCCATCCATTTTTTTCCCCTTCAGGTCCGTGATGGGTTGAGTTCTCAGAAGCCCAGTGAGGTGCAGATCCCCCTGGAAGAGGTGCAGAACCAATGCAGGCTGGTGCTCAGGAGACCAGACCCCTCAGGCCGCAGCCCCTCCAACACAGCCCAGCATACACCCAAAGGCCTGATCATACTGGCTGTACTCCTGATGATCTCCAATATACTGATTATTGAATGAATATTAAAAAAACTAACTTAAGCTGCACCACATGTTTAAATGTAATGAGATGTGTGGGTTATCCCGGGACTCCACAAGTCAGTAAAGATAAGGGAAGATTAATCCCTTTCTTACCAAAAATACAAGCATTCAATGTGTAGCCCAATTTCGGAGGTAATTGGAATGACAACCTTTTGTATATAGAATACAGTATGCTTTACATATAAATTAAAATGATAAACATTAGTTCCTTGAAAGGAATATTGCTGTACATTTAGGAATGTATTAACCCTCCTGTTATGTTCCGGGTCAAATTGACCCGTTTCAAAGTTTGAATTCAGTATGAAACTTCTTCTGCTTGCCTTAATTAGTGTAATCAACATATAATATGAAAATAGTTCATCTCACACATTTGCAACCACCCCCTGCATGTTTATATCACATAGATACTGTTCGGGTCAATTTGACCCGGCAGTAAAACTGGAGGTAAATGGGTGTCAGAAATGTAAGACTATTTCTTTCTTTACAACTGTAAGACATATTTCACCCAAATCTCACACACCCACACACACACAAACACACACACACAGTTGCAAGTGTTATGACTTTTGACGGGAACCATTTATGTTCCCTTGGGAAAACTCCACCCACATTCAGTGGACACTCAACAGGGGAGGGGCAAAACATATAAAATATTCGCTGCATGGGAGTCCTACCAACATTACACTCTGTCAGGCAGACCTTTACAAAATGAGAAGCAGAAGCAAAAGGATGACAGTCCAGGAGGCTCTGGAAGTCATCATTGATCATGCTAGTGAAATAGAGGAGGATGTATCTTGAGCTAAATTCTGATTCTAATGATTCTGATTTTGAACCAGATGAGGGAATTGCTATTCCTATTCCTCCAAGCAAGACATTCATGTCAAAAAATGGTGAAATTCATCCCCAAATATGCGTCAGGAAAACCTGTCTGCAGAAAACATACAGGTGAAACTCGTATAATTAGAATATCATGGAAAATGAATTAGAATTGAGGCAAGAAGTACTGAGTACACATGCATGATTATACTTTATAGAGGGCTGATATTTATGTATTAAAAATCCCTTTTTTTATTGATTTCATGTAATATTCAAATGTTCTGAGATTTTAAATTTGGGGTTTTCATAAACTGTGTAAACCATAATAATCTAAATTATAACAAATAAAGGCTTTGAATATCTCACCTTTCATGTAATGGGTCTATATACTATATTAGTTTCACCTTTTGAGTCAAATTACTGAAATAAATTAACTTTTGCACGATATTAAAATTTTGTGCAAAAGGTGTGTTTTTGGGGAAAAGTGGAAGGAGCTGGACAAAACACATTTAGATGCGTATTTGGGGCTCCTCCTCCTGGCTGGGGTCGAAGGATGAATCGACAGCCAGTATGTGGGATGCAGAGACAGGCAGGGCTATATTTCAAGCCACAATGTCTCTGGAGACTTTTCACATTTTCTCCAGTGTTTCAAAAGTAATAAAGTGGTGAAACATTACAAAAAAAGTTTGAACATGTATTTTTTTAATGAAAAACGAGTGAATTATCCTTATTGAACCATTACCTGTTAGGTAAGGAACACTAAATTGCACTAAATATTGATAGAATAGTTAGTAATGGAGTTGGTAATGACATGTTCACACTGCTTGTTAGGAATTCTTTTGGTTTAGGACATCTTTTGGAGATTTAAACATGTCCCGGGTCAAATTTACCCGGAACACCATTGCTGTTCCTGACAAATGAACATAACAGGAGGGTTAAATACATATTTACATTGCTGCTGAATCTGTTGTAACATGAAGGAGAACTATGGCACTGATAAATAAAACTGAGTTGGCACTTTAAGTTGTTTGTGGAGGTTTTTTTTTTCTTTAAACTATTTTCGACCAGTGATCATTTGGTGAGGTCACACCACGGACAGGGTAGTGAAGTTAAACAGTTCAGTTAGGGTTCAAATATAATAATAATAATAATAATACATTTTATTTATATAGCGCTTTTCTCTCACTCAGAGCGCTTTAAATATAAATACAATTTATATTGTAATTTAAATATACAGTATGTAAATTATAATGTTGCATTATTATATTCAATTATGAATCACACAGTTTATTGCTAAACTTTACGAGAATGTTATAATGTACTTTGACACAATAGTGCACAGAGAGCAATTTATAAACGTATAAAGTGTATATTTGAAGGATAAATTGCGCCAAAATGTTTATTAAATAAAAAATATTTGGATTGTTATCGAGTGACGGTAGGATAATCAACTCAAACCTGAGCTTGAAAAGAACAAGGAAAGGAACATTCTTGGCATTGTGTGATTAGTTTAATAACTGCACACATGTGCATGGTCATGGTTTGTCCCGTACATATAAAAACAATCTTGGCTTTTACAGATCTTTAAGTCTTCATACAAATAAGCAGTTGTTCTCTACACTGTATGCTGGCGTGAAATACCGATTTTTTTAGAAAAAGACATGGAAAGATATACACAAAAGGGTGTTAAAAATCTAAACAACTTGAAGGTTTAATCCTTTAGATTTCAGTCTTGGTTGACTTGACGTCGCCCATGGCTTACGTGCAGCAAACACTCTTATGAGATAATTTTTCAGGAATACTGAATAGCAACTGGTGTCCATGTTTACAGTGAAACGAAACAATCTCACGTTGTAGCTTTGCGTTCTTAGACAATTTAATCTAGGGTGGGATGAAATGGAGGACCCTGCCTCGTATGATGGATACCACTATATTGAAATGTATTAACAGAATATAAATAAATTGAATGGGTTATGCAAAAAAAAAAATGCTTGACATAAATTCTTTCAAAAATGGATGTAGATTTTTATGAACATCTTAAGGAATATAACTTCAAATTAAGCCCCGTTTTTGTGTGCGGATAAACTTTTCAGGTCTGCGGCAAATTCAGAATACAAATGTTACATGAAAATAGTCATTCATAATCACTTTTCTTATCAGCAATACAAAATCCATCCATCCATCCAAAAAAGTCATAAATTATAACTCTATAAAAAAAACTTGCTCTCTGATCTCTGGCTCCTACATTTACAAACTGGATACTGTGCCACGTGAACAGCACAAGCAACACCAAGCACTTCCACACACCTACAAAAACATTTGCCTTTACCTCAGCGGGGAAATGTTGAAGAAATAAATAAATAAATAGAAATGTGCTTCCAAAAATCATCAGTGTTTTAGAATTATAACAAAAAAAATCTGGCATAGCATTAAAAAAAGGAAAAAAAAGTGTTCTACGAAGGATTGTTTTTGTCTGCCATATTATCAAATATAAATGTATTATCACATATGAAGAGGTATTCATGACCTATAAATAAGAAAATACTGATCTAAAGTTTGTGTTTGATAGTTTGACCCATATTGTTGATTTGCTAAGGACAAAAAAACACACATTTTCCTTTGTAAAAATAAATGGCAGAGTCGTCGGCGTACAGGCAGATATGTACAATAATGTGTCCCAAAATTGTACAAGAATAGAATATCCCTCTTTTGTATTCAAAAGTCCATACACTCAAAATGAATGCATTTACTGTGTGGCACCAGGGTGCGTGCTGCCTGTGGTCTATAGGTGGAATGTATTGTTTTGATGCCGATGCTCCTTTGTATGTTTTAATATTCGGTCATGAGTATATGGTGATGACCTCACGACCGCCACCTCGAACCAGCAACACTCTCTCCAGGCCTTCTGTCAGCACCTCCAGAAACTCCATATCTGAGTGACAGGTTAAAGAAGTACAACCTAACCTACCAAACATTATATTATATGTTCACTTTTAAATTATGCAAGATCCCTTTTGATTTTTGATTATATTAGAGATAAGATAGAACTTTACTCATCCCGAAGGAAATTATTTTTGCTATGTAATTTCAAAATGAAAGAAAAAAAATAATACAAAATAAGTGAAATATAAAAGTGTTATAAGAAGTACAAAGTGTAAAGTTAGTAAGATTAGCCTGTGATGGTGATGGTGACGAGTCATATTGCACATTTGAAGTTCAAGTATTACACATGACAATAACCATAATATCTTTTTCAAATTTAAACATGATACTAAGGTTAAAAGTACTAATTGCACATTGCACTAAAGGATACAGTTCTCATCTCCCTCGTTGTTCCGCGGCGGCCCGGGCATGTTGAGCAGAACCAGTCGAGCATCATGAGACCTGTTGACTATGACCTCGTTCAGCTTCACCGCCGTGTGCATCCGCCGCACGTTGGACTGGTCCCTGGGAGAGGGAACAGACACACAGCAGAATGGATTTGTGTTCATAAGGAACTGTTAAGTACTATAGTATTTCAAAGCCTGCTCTTAAGGCCAAGAACAGATCAACATTTGAACTTATAGATATTATCCTGAAACCCTGCCAGTTACATTAATACACCTATTTGTTGGATTATCATTTTTAGAAATGTTTCAATAAATACAAGACATATTAGAGTCCAACATTTTTGCAGAACATATTTCGGATCAGCCTTTTTTTCATTGTATAAATACAAAAATGCAGGTCTATAAAGAAAATGCATTTATTGTTGGCATATTTTAGAACAAAATGTATCATAAATCAGCCTACTACAGTGTATCTCCTTACTGTGTCAAAAAGAGATTCAACTAGATAAGGTTAAAAAAAAAACATAAAACATTCAGCGCTCTACTCACGGTTTGAGGCTCATGAGTTCTCTGAAGTTCTCCGGAGCGTTCTTCCTGTTCCTCCTCTCGGCTTCACACTTCTCTTTGGTCCACGTCATCTGGATCTTCTCTGGAGGAATCTCTATCACCTCCTCCTCCTCATCAGAGTACAGACTCCCCATACGCACCAGAGAGTGTCTGTCCTTCACCAGCTGGGCCTACAATCACCATGGAAATAGTACTATTACACTATTACTCATAGTAGTTGAGCAAGTCCCCAAATGCCCCAAGTCCCAAATTGGACCACTACAGACAACCAGTTGTGCCTATTAAATACATTAAATCAGACATTTCAGTGATACATCATGCATGCCACGTCATACTTTTATATACAGTCGTTGATTATTCCATATGTTTAAAAACAAACTGTAATATCAATTTAAAAGGTGCTAATTTTTCTTCTTGTAATCATAAATGACGTGTAACAGCAAACGAGACCATCAGTGCAAAGAATTCTATTTTTATATTGTTTTTCTTAATGCCTTTGTGATGGGTTCGCTCACCCAGGAACTTTGTAGCTTCGTAAAAACACTACAGCTTTTGTCCAAATGAATATGGGCCGCCAGAATAAACACACACTGAAAGCTCCTCGTAGCCACTTAAGGCGACATTCCCAACTTGGAACAGACAACAAGTAGTAAAGATTCAAAACATTTAAACAATCAAAATTATTTCAGTGATGCATCATGCATGCCATGTCATTTTTTTTAAATGGTTATTCTGTATGTTTTTTTTCATCTGTAATATACATTTAAGTAATAGACATACCTCTCTTTCTCTTTCTGCACTGGACAGTCTCATTTGCCTCAACATCTGGGACCGCTGCTCCATCATTAACGTCCGCTCGTAGGTGTAGGCTGAGATGTCACTGTCATGCTGGAGTAACATTTGGAAAAACAACATGTTAGTGGTTAATCCAACTGATGGTTGAACACGGATGGTGACCAAGACAGTAAACAAGTTCTTTTTTTTCTTTTCGTGTTAACAAGGTCTATATAAACAGTGTATGGCACCTTGAAGTAAACAACCAGAGTGTTTTGTTAAAGTACAATTAACATACATCTGGTTTCACTTGTTACTTCCATCCCTGGAACTTATCTGAGCTAGCTCTAGCCATAAAAACACTGTACTAGACACACATTAGTGCTTTTATTTTTTTTTACTTTAACTTCAACTTTTATTTCTACAAGTAATATCACTGAGACGCGGGTTCTCCTTCGCAAGACAGAATTTCCATGTGTTCCAAATCACTAACTTTGTTGTTTTTACTATAGACTACTTCATACTAAAGCATGACGGTTCCCATACTGCAAAATACAATTGGATGTATTAGGGCATCCTGGTATTTTTTGGCATACTGCATTTCATATGCATGTATTGGTACATCCTAAATATTTTTCTGGCATACTAAATATTATGGCAGTATGAGGATTGGAACACAGGGATTGTTTAAAAGTCCTTCTCACCATCTCCACCACCTCCACCTCAGCCTCTATCCTCAGCTGGTAGAGGAACGTGGCCAGATCCTTCTTCATCTGGATGCTGTTGTCATCCATCTGGGCCACGGTGAAGATACGCATCTTGCATTTCCTCCAAACCTAAAAAATGAAAACAAATATGTATAACCAAGTGGACTCGCACAATATTGAACAGTTGTGAATACAATTAGTTACAGAAAACCACCTTCAAAATAGTAGATAAAAAGGAACCTTCTTCTAAAGGAATGAACACAATCTGAAGTAACAAAATATACTCAATGAGAGCATTAGTGTTTGAAGGATTGCATTTCAAAGTGTGTTGTTTTTATTGTAATGCATACTATTTTGAACACATCTTATTTTATAATGATCAGGGTGGCGTTTTATTGCGCGTGTTTAGTTGATCAGAAATAACATTCAAAAACTGCACCCAAACATTCTCACCACGCTGCATTCATTCTAGAAATGGTTTTACTGCATGATTTACCATATTAAAGTAGCTCATTGTAATAAAACTCATCTCACTTTAGAGCAGGAAAGGCAGCAGCATTAGCATCCCGCCATCGTGGACGATCCACCACACGTCTATGTTCCCATCTGTGAAGCGCTCATGGTTGCTCGGGTAGAAGGAAACGTTTTTGGGCACCATCAGGGCCAACTGGGCAGCTGTGGTGCAACGGACTGTGTCTGAGTACAGATGAAAACATGGAGGCAAAGGATATTAACTGTACTGTTTCAATTAATACTGTTGAAAAGTTAAACATTAACAACATTTTAATGATATACAAGCCAGTTGGAAACATAACACAGAACGTATTTGAAAATCAATATACTTTTATTCACATTTGTATTCCAAGCCAACTGTGGACGCAACTACCATTTTTGCCATCTGTTTAGTACATGAGCATTTAAGCGTGAAAGCTACATAGTAACGCCTGCAAACAGAATGCAATTATAGTTAATATCAGGGGGGCAGAAATGTAAAAGTGGTGCCACACTGCAAATGGTGTGTGGGCCTTTTGAAGGTGGAGATTCTGAAGAATGCTTGTTGTCCAATTCACTCTTTGTCAAAATCAGTGAATATCTCCTCACAATCTGCTACCTGTCCATACTGTTTGTGCTTGGAAAATCTGGTGTAAATACACAGCCTAGGTTCTGTAAACGGTATGTACACAAAGGGTAGGTAATCTAATACCATAGCTATCAGCATGCCCATTTACAGAGTCTAGGGTGCATATTAACACTGGATTTTGTTCAGCACGCACACAGTACGGACAGGTAGCAGATCATGAGGAGATATTCACAGATTTGGACAAACAGTGATTTTGACAACAAGCGTTCTCCAGAATGGCTGACTCCACCTTTAAAGCTTAGTGGATAACATCATTGTACATAAAAAAAATGTAAAAATAAAAAAAATCATTAGAAATATGGTAAAATTCTTACTGATAAAAGTCTTCCATGCGCGGGGGTCCTCACTCTGCCTCCAGCCATAGGGCCAGCCCATCACCACTGTGTTGTGCTTCATGCCCCCCAGACCACAGGACTGGATCAGGTGCACCACGCCCTCACGCACCTTGGCTGCCACCACCACCTGACAGAAACCCTTCACTCGCTCTATCTCCATCATATTCTTGATGGCCTGCCAGGAAATAAATGTGGTAAAAAGGAACTTTAGCCCATGATCACTATAAGCAGTAAGCACACAGCATATTTTTTAACAGATATAACAGTATGTATGCATAAAATGCCAGCAAATAAAATAGTCTACAATAATGTATTGTAGTGGCTGCCTTAAATTTACATCATAAAGAGTTGCACAGCAAACAGTTGATAATAAATGCATAGATTAACTTGTTCAAATAATTACCAGCACCATCTCTGTATCTATGTATCTATGTACGTATATATCTATCTATCTATCTATCTATCTATCTATCTATCTATCTATCTATCTATCTATCTATCTATCTATCTATCTATCTATCTATCTATCTATCTATCTATCTATCTATCTATCTATCTATCTATCTATCTATCTATCTATCTATCTATCTATCTATCTATCTATCTATCTATCTATCTATCTATCTATCTATCTATCTATCTATCTATCCATCCATCCATCCATCCATCCATCCATCCATCCATCCATCCATCCATCCATCCATCCATCCATCCATCCATCCATCCATCCATCCATCCATCCATCCATCCATCCATCCATCCATCCATCCATCCATCCATCCATCCATCCATCCATCCATCCATCCATCCATCCATCTATCTATCTATCTATCTATCTATCTATCTATCTATCTATCTATCTATCTATCTATCTATCTATCTATCTATCTATCTATCTATCTATCTATCTATCTATCCATACATCCATCCATCCATCTAAAAAAGATATTGTTGCTGGATAGAAAAAAAGAAAATGTAAGAATTATTTTAAAATTGACAACCTAGTGCTTTTCTACACTACATTGTGCTTTTCAAATTTCTAAAGGTTTTCATTCTTAACAATTAGTTGTCACTCAGTCAGCAACACTGTACAATAGAGAACTGTATAGAGAATTGTTTAGAGCATGTGCACTGTGCAGCATTTACGTCCCTTTCCAGTATCTACCTGTTCAGCCGCCTGCATTTCCCCGTAGCTCTCCAGGAAGTTGCCGTGGACCACAGAGCCCACGATGGTCAGACCCTTCCCTGCCTTCAGCTGAGAGGCGAAGGTCAGCATCCGGGGGTATTTAACATGGAGGTCCTCATCCAGCTTCAACAGCACCAACAGCTGAGGTCTGGAGTGCATAGGGTTAAAGACACACGGACACACGGACAAGCATTATGAGACTATGGCCTGGGTCAAAGCTGGGTGTGTACAACCCTTCTGAAATACACCAAAGTTTAAAAATATATATACTGTATAACTCAATGGATTGCAGCTGAATAGTAAGAACCAACATTTTTATCCATCAACACAGAATTTACTGAATGTGTATTCTAACTGAGGGAAGGATGGAAGAGTATTGCTGATTGGATTTGAATGAAATTACACTTTTAAACTACCAGTGACAAGCACCTATTCTATGACTTGCAGGTCAAACAAATATATAAAGCATATGTCACATTGCTGCTGGTACTATAGCCTTTAAATAACTGTAATTTACTGTGAATCGGGTCCTAACAATGTTGAAATAAAGCCATAGAAATGCTGCAGAAACGTGCATTTCATATGTGACTTAAACATCTAAAATATCCCTCACTAAAAAAAAAAAAGCCTACCAAGTTTATCCCAGCCTCCCCTTCATTCTTCAACCCAAAATCCTAACTATCAAGGAAGTGCAGCATTATATTGGTTATTTATACAGCAAAATGTATGGAGCCCCTCTGGTGACATCCGAAAAAAAAAAAAAAAACTGTTTGCCCGACTTAGTGATCTGTTTGCATGATTTAATAATCTGTGGCCACAGTTTAATAATTTGTGGGAACGAGATAATTATTTTGTGGCCACGGTTTAATAATTTGTGGGAACGAGATACTTATGTTGTGGCCACGAATTAACAATTATAAAAGGAGTGCGTGCTGGGTTGTCTATTGTTGCAGCAGGGGTTAGACGCATGTCGGCTACGGACAAGATAGAAGAGATATCGTTCTATTTTAACCTCGGAATGAATTACAATGACATTCTAAAGTCACTTGCTGTTAGGCACGGAGTTATTATAAGTAAGAGGCACTTAATTAGGCTGCTAAAAATGCACGGGTACAGCCGAAGACAATACGATGACCTCGGTAACGTGATAGACTTCATCATGCAACAGCTGAAGCGAAATGGAAACCTGCATGGATACAGATGGATGTACAGCAAATGCATGAAACATGGCATCCGTGCAAAAAAGGAAGATGTGCGTTTGATTCTTGCAGCTCTTGATCCTGACTCTTCAGCCATGCGCCGTTCCAGGCGTTTAAACCGAAGGATGTATTTTGCTGAAGGACCTAATTATATCTGGCATACCGATTCATATGATAAATTAAAACCATATGGAATCTGCATCAATGGTTGCATAGACGGCTTTTCCCGTAAAAATAATTTGGCTTAAAGCGGCATACACCAGCAGTGATCCACATGTCATTGGAGGCTACTTTATGGAGGCCTTAGAGCAGTTCGGTGGCTGTCCCCGGATCGTCAGGACTAATTTTGGAACGGAGAATGTAGTTGTCCGCGACATCCAGACCTACCTCCGCCACAGTGATGCTGACAATAGATGTCGTCTATGCAACCATTGATGCAGATTCCATGGCATGAATCGCACTCCTTTTATAATTGTTAATTCGTGGCCACAACATAAGTATCTCGTTCCCACAAATTATTAAACCGTGGCCTCAAAATAAGTATCTCGTTCCCACGAATTATTAAACTGTGGCCACAGATTATTAAGTCATGCAAACAGATCACTAAGTCGGGCAAACAGTTTTTTTTTTTTTTCGGATGTCACCAGAGGGGCTCCGTAAAAATTAGCCTTTATTTTCCTGGAAAAGCCCAGCAAGCAAGGTCCAAATTTAATAGAGCATTCTTTCTCACGCCATAACTTCCAACACGTGTCATCTTCACCAGATGACCCTCATAGCGTGCTAGAATTAACAACTTCACCAGATGACCCTCATAGCGTGTTAGAATTAACAACAGCTGGTTAAACATATAAAAGCAATATGTTGTACTGTATGCTGTGTATCGCATTATCATCATTCTAAAGGGGGGAATGTATAATACAACACAGTGAATAAAGTCGAAATATTGAGAATAAAGCCGATTCTGAAGTAGCAACAGTTTCACCAATTCAACTACACAAGGCATTTATTTTAAGAGCATAATCAAAAAAAAGGTCTTCCTCTCATTTTATTTGATTTTTATCACCATTGGCCATAATACTTCCGCAGGCATATAAATAGAAACAATGGGAAGTCTTTGCCGACAAAGAGTGATAGTGTGTGTGGTGTTTGATGCTGCTTCCTTTATAGTTTATTCATTCTCATAACCGAATACAGATGTGATGTGAAAAACAAAAGAATGAAACGTTTACCTCCAGTTCTTGGTGTGCGGCGGTCCGGCCTCTAGTCTCAACAGGGCGTATCGGGCCGCGCTCAGGGACAGTCCTCTGATACCGTCTCCCCACTCCTTCTCTGCTCTGTTGAGGGTTTCATTTGAAAAGAGAAAAGACATGAAACTCATGAAAGATTTGGGATTGACAGACAATCACTCCCAACCGTCCACCAGCTTCCTCTACAGATGTGCAGAGGTCAGAAATGGACTGCATTCCCAAATCTACTGCTCTTTATTTTCACTATTCTACATACGGCAGCTTTCCATATAATTGTTTCGCAAAGCCAGACCATATGACAGCTAGTAGTACAGTACATGCGATGTGCAAACAATGTGGCCATTCTTTTTCATCATTACTTCAGAACTTGACCCTTTAGCATATACTGTACATCCATTTCATTGCAAATTGGTTGTTCTCTCTCCGCAAGGTTGATGTGATGTAAGTTCCGCTGTGCAGAGGATTGTGGGACAGAACAGCCAAGAAAAAAAGCATGCTTGTTGTGTGCACACTGAAAAAATATGACCAGATGTAGTAGAGCATCCTAAATCATTTTCTGCCCTGCTAAATAGCGTGGAAGTATGGTTATTTGAAATGCAGGGAGATGCAAACCCCATCCACATCCCATAGCATACAGGTACAGAACGAAAAGTGAATTCAACTCCACACTTACCCTTGGTACTCTATGTACTTGTAGATCATCCCAGCGATAAACATGGCCACTATAGCATAGTACCAGGAGGAGATGAACATGAGAGCCACACACATAGTCATGCCAAGGAAGGACAGAGCCCTGTGGATGTTTCACAAAGAGTCTGGAGTTACATTTTGACATACCAAAAACAGTAACATTATTAAGTAAGTACAGTAGCCTTTACATAATGCATTGGTCTTAAATGAAGGCAACTGTAGCATGAAACAGTGGCTTTATGGGTGTTTTGAATGCCTAAGACTGACAGGACAATTGTACTGGGACATATTAAGCATGACCCCAGCTCCTATAATAATTATGTTGAGAGATACAGTATGTCTGTGTACTCACCAGTGGTAATACTTAAAGCGCGGCCTCCAGTTGGGTGTGCGTAAAAGAGTCTGCACTGCACAGGCTAAGTTCACAAAGAGATAGCACATCAAGAAGAACCTGTTGAAAAAAACACAAATATCATCAAATTTGAAGTAGATATCGTATAGTTGTATTGTTGGACGTGTAGCATACAACACAACATAAATGAGAGAAATGGATGAGTGGGTGTGTACAGTGTAATAATAAAGAATAATTTATAAGATTTATATAGCGCTTTTCTAGACAATCAAATACACTTATACTTAGGTATGTAGACTTTGAATCTGTCATTTTTATTATTGCAAGAGTGCCTTTTTCCTGAGCTTACATGGAGAGGATGGGAGCCACCATATCCAGTGAGGCAATGAGTATGCCCAGCTCAGCTATGAGGCCAGTCAGTAGTAGTGCCCAGGTAGGCTCTCCATTGCTCTTTCCGTGACCAAACACCTGTATGAAAGACAATTCAAATCATTCATGTTTAGACATGCAAATCACTTCCTAGGTACTGTGTCATATTCAAATCAGTGTGTGGGTGGAATGCAAACATTCCATGCACGATAAAGCTACTGAATGCTATCATGCAGTATACAGACTATATGTTGTGTCTGACTATATGTCTCTCAGGTCTGTAGGGGACTTTAAAGGTGGAATCAGTGATTCTGGACAATGCTTCTTGTCAAAATCAGAGAATAACACCTATAGATTCGCTACCCGTACATACTCTGTGTGCGGTGAAAAATAATCCAGCGTTAGCACACAGCATAGGCCCTGTAAATGGTATGTTGCTAGGTGTGGTGGGTCAGTTAGAGCTCCTTTGTTTAGATATTCTTTGTTTACATACCTGTTTACAGAGCCTAGCCTTTGTATTAACACTAGATTTTTTTCTGTGCACGCACACATAGTGTAGACAAATAGTGGATCATGAGGAGATATTCACTAATTTTGACAAAAAAGGGATTTTGACAACAAGCATTCTCCAGAATTGCTGACACCGCCTTTAATGTCTTGCTGAAAGTTACTGAAAAAAATGGCTTCTTTTTAGATAATGTGAAGTATTTCAACCATGTATAATCAACAGTGTGTAATGCTACCCCACCCTGAGGAAGGGAATGATGTTGTCCTTGGCGATAGCTTGTAGAAGTCTTGGAGCTCCAGTGAGCGACTGCAGACCCGCCCCGACAGTGGAGAAGAATGAACCAATCACAATCACCCACGGAGACGGCCAGGACAGCGTTCCCACCACCAAGGTTTTACTAACGCCGTCCCCAAACCTGCAAGTACATGATCACTGAATATGACTGAGAATATGACTGGACTTTTGTGATATAGTTATTTATTTTTCCATTGTTAAAGTTGCTATGAGGAAGTTTGGGTTCATTCCATTGTTCCCTTTGGACAAAAGCTGTAATGTTTCTTACGACGCCAGCGGTTGTTCCTGGGTAAGCGTATACCCGGACAAAGGCATTAAGAAATACTATATAAAAATAAAAAAATTATTTGCATTGATGGACTTGTTTACTGTCATTTATGATAATCAGAGGAAAAATTTGACTGTTTTAAAAATATTTAGAAGTTCCTCATAGCTACTTTAAATTGTATTTTACAACAAGTGTTATGACAGCACAACCATGCAGTAGGACACACATTAAACTTACTTATCCCTTAGGACTACTCCTTCAATACATGACCCAAACAGGACCACAGAACTGATATCTGAACACAAGATGTCAAGGAGTGCAATGTGACACAAAGATGTATGGTAAATATGCTGTTCAAAGGAGCATAGGAATTCGTTTTAGGTGTAGGTCCAAAAATGAAGGATACAGACAAGTGAAGTGGTGGTGATAGCTAAGATGGTGCCCACAGGGATGGACTTCTGAGCATCACGGAGATCTCCAGATCTGTTGGAGCCGGCCATGATACCTGCAAGACAGCAGGTTAAAAACAAACACCATGTTAAAAAACGGGTTAAATGTGCCCCCTGCTGGCTGATTTAGAGGGAGGTTTAAATCTTCCACATTAAGTTGAATTTGCAGACCAGTTACTTGTCTGAGAAAGACAACATAGCTGGTACCAAAAGCTTTTTTAAATGTGAGGTCAACCAGTGACTCCAGTGACCTTTTAGTACTTTTTCGCAATCATATCATTTGCAATATGATTTGCATTTCAGGTTAACAATTTTGTAAAAAAAAATTAAATAAAAATCATTTTGGAGACCAATTTTTGTGCTATAACATAACTTTTTCTTCTGGTTTATGATGGTTTTGTTATACCTGTGGCAGAGGGGAAGAAGATCCCGACCAGTAGAGTGAATGACGTAGCGATGTCCGCTGACACGTACATCCCAAAGTTCTCCATGGCACCGTGGGCATCGGACGACTCCAGCCCCGCCTTCTCCAAGATCTCCCCTTTCTGCTGGTAGTCGCCCCACATGTTGTCTAACAACAGGGAATTAGACATTTGAAAAATTGGTAATGAAACTGAATTAGATCACATAGACAGTGGATCAGCTATTGGTGAAGCAGGATATTTATGAATATAGAGGCATTATTTTATTTTCGGAGGAAAAACAATGACATTACATTCATAAATTATAATTACCGGACAGTATGTTGAATAATATACTGTAAATCTCTGGAAAAATGTAAGACGACTCCCAGTCCAAACAATTGGCATCTTTACATGAAATAATATTTTTATTTCGAATTTGGAAGAAATCTTGTCAGTCATCAATATAATTAAACAAATATACAGTTTATACTGTATGTTAATTTTACACACACCAATACCTCTTATTTTTTCCAGAGCTGTATAAACTTGAAACATGTATGTGTTTTACATTTATTATTTAACACAACCCAATGCTGTACACTTCAATCCCTTGTCAACACATGATAAATGTACCTCTGATGATGCCGCTGCTGAGTCCAGGGATGGCCTGTATCTCCGTCACATTGTTCTGGAGGAAGTATTCATCACACTGAGGGCTGCTCATGTTACCAGGGAGACAGAACCTGTCCCATAGCTGACTGCTCACTGTCATGTTCCCCTTCATAACGGTCTTAGCACAAACGTCAAAACGATCTCGCACCAACGTCCTGTTTCCAAGCATGCAGATCCTAAAGAAAAGACAGGGGGGGGGGGGGGTTACTATGTTAGTTGTAAATTTTTTCTCACAACCAACATCATTGTTATTTGTCATTGCATAATATACCTTGTCCATCATAACTAAATGTTAATTAGTAGTATTGATTGTAGAACGCTTGTTGTCAAAATCACTGAATATCTTCTCATGATCTGCTACCTGTACGTACTGTGTGCTCGCTGAAAAAAATATATGGTGTTGTTAATACACAGTGTAGGCTCTGCAAACGGGCATGTAACAAAAATTGGGTTAAAAGGGGGCCCACCAAAGCTAGCAACATGCCCGTTTAAAGAGTCTAGGCTGTGTATTAACACAAGCTTTTTTGTCAACGCACACACAGCGGATTGTGATACATATTCACTGATTTTTACAAAAAGTAATCTTGACAACAAGCATTCTGCAGAATTGCTTACTCCACCTATAAGTGTTATTTCCTCAAATGTATGGTGATGGGATGGACGTGGCTTCAACATAAAATATCTAACTATATTTGACAAAAACATTGCAAGTAATTGGGAGCATATGGGAAACAGAATCATAACAAAACAGAAAAATATTGAATAATAAAAGAGCAACACATTTTTTCGCTTATTCTTTATTATGAAATAAAATTGTCTCACACAAAAATTTGATACTTAAAACCCTTCTTCAACAATACGGTCCCGTGAATAACACTAGAGGCCTATACTTCCTTTTAAAGACATCTGTTTATTTCATCAAACCTTCTCTATGCAGACTTACGGAAATTCTGGTGGATGAGTCATGGATTTGATTGCCCCGGCATAGATGGAGACAATTGAGATAATGACACAGGCCAGGAACAGAGAGGCTAGCTTGTTGACATATTTCACCCCCACGAAAACCACCACCGCCATCAGACTGAGGCAGATAGAGCCGTACACTCGCATATTGTTCAACATGGCACTGTCACTGGCAGGCGGGCCTGTGGAGTGAAAGATTGCCGCTTGAGGGACCAGATATTTCTGTGGAAAAAAAACAGTAAATGGATATGAAGTGTATGTAATATGCATGTCATGACTGTTGTAATATAGTTTAAAGTTATAGTGCGTAAATGATGTCGTCCCCATGAGGAATTCTGAGTAATTACAACAATAATGTCGGTGCATCTACATGAGATAAGCCTTAGGCAGTAGAATCAACAACTGAAACATTTCTTGGGTGCTTGTTGAGGTTTTTCTGAGCTCCTGCACCAGTGTAAGGGGGGCGACACTAGTTTGTAAATGCTGACATACTAAGGAAAACAGAGAGAGTTTTGTAGAGCTGATAGGCTTAATCAGCTCTGTGTCAACTTGTTTGTCGATGGCTTGAATGTAACGACATTCATTTATATTTTAAAAAGTTAGGCACTATAGCTTTAAGAAAGATAAGTGTTTAGGAATCACATATTGTACAAATGTGAGATGAAATATAACCACAGAATAATGTTTCATAAGCAAACTGACCAAGAATATTTCGACGGCGCCCAGTATGTACATGGCTGAAGCGAATGTGGTGCCCAAGTAGAAGCACAGTCCCACAGCTCCTCCGAACTCAGGGCCGAGGGAGCGCGAGATCATGAAGTATGCCCCACCAGCTGAAACAGAACAACAACAAAAAACACTGTTAGATACTCAAAGCCTCTGGAAATGGAAAGTCCACATTGTTTACTAGATGAAGAGGACACAACAGTGAAACTCTGCTGCCCCCAAGTGGTAGAATGTGTAATTGAAAATATTCTCAGAGTTGTTATCAAGGGTTAGCAAGTTATGTTTATGTCCCAATAATGCCAATTCAGTTATGCACACAATGTGTGAAAATATGTAAGGTAGGCTACTGGTGAAGGATTTGTGATGGATAAACGGAGTGCTAAGGGACTTTCTTCAGTCTATGCAATGTAGTGGGAAGGTTCACAGTATTACCTGGCACGACGCCGTTAGTAGCAATGGCACTCATTGATATGGCCGTGAGCATTGTCTGCAGAGGAAAGGGGAAAAAGAGATTAATATGGAAAAAGTACACAGAGACGTCATAGAATCATGTGGGTGTTACAATATAGCCTGGCCCTTAATGATACCACACACTGTAAACCCGAACTTGTTGTTTCAACTTAAAAATTCAAGTGTCCATGCTGCCTTGAAATTTTATGTCAAGACAACTAAGACAATAAGTTATCTTAACTAGATATTGCTAGTTGACTCAACTCCATCTTCAGTCCATATTACTTGAAACCTTTAGTTGACATAACTTCACCTTGAGTCAAAACTACTTAAATGTATTAGTTGATTAAACTTAAATAGCATTATAAGTAACATACATTTTCTTGTTGATGTAACTACAAAACTAGTGAGATTAACTTACATTTATGAACTGATTGAAAACAAACCCCAATCAAGATGACATAAATTTATAAGTTGATTTAACTGCAATACTAGTGAGATGTACTTACATTTATGAACTGATTGAATGTAAACCTCAATCAAGTTAACATAAATGTATACGTTAATTTAACTGATATACTAGTTATTTGCACTTACCAATATCTTAAATACTCTATTAAGATCTACTTACATTTCTAAGTGGATATGATTTCTCTTTTTAACCTGTAAAAACATTGCTCACTACATATTATCTGAGTACATCACATTTCATTACGTCTAAGGATTTTTTTTTCAAAAGAGTAAATGAGGAGCCTTTACACCAGAGATTTTGGCAGTCACTGACCAACAGTTTTATTGTAGGCCTACCTTTTTACTGAAGATGAAATATTCACATAAAAAAAACAGTAACAAGTTACAACTGTACCGACACGTCATCAAAATATCAAATCTGTACTGTTGAGGATTTTTACAGCCCTTTTCTGCATATATTATTTTGTTACCAATTATATTGTGCACACATATTTGCCAAATACTTGTTATTTGTAGTGCATTTCATTTAGATATCAATCCTAAAATAATTTCCTCCCCCAAATTTCTTCTACAGATTGTGATAACATTAGTTGGCATTCAACAATTTGCCTTTAAAAATAGTGCAACAAAACATTAAAAAAAAGGAATGCAGGGGGAAAACTAGTCTGAAAATATGCATTTCCAGTTGTAAATGACTACCAAAAATACACATCATATATAGGTGGTGTCAACTTGAAAAAAATATATAATTTGTTGCCATGCAACAATGTGGATTTACAGAAAGTGCATAAAAAAGTATCAGTAAAGGCCTTTGCACACCGGGCGCGTTTTATTCGTGCGATTAATCCGTTAATTAACGAACATACAGAGTCAATACAAGCTTCCACACCAGCGCCGTCATTTCGCATCGCGAATTTGCGTTTTTTAATTTTTCGAACTGAGTTCGATTTTTCTGGGACGTCGCTTCTAAAGTGAGACGCGACAAAATTCACATTTCAAAACATTCGCTTTTACGTTGCGTTTATTCGCGTCGCGCCCGGTGTGCAAAGGCCTTAACACCATTCAAAGCCATTCACTTATCACTCAACAATGTTCACTTTTGGTCAGATAAATGTGCGTAAACTGTGCTTTTTAAGCTTACATTTTCTTCCTCAAGAGTCGTTTTTTTAAGCCATGAACCAAGGCAGAGCATTGCCCTCCAACAATGTCCATAAGCACCTTCTGAATAACTTCAAAAGTGTACCTAAGGCCCCTGGGGTAGTCGATGTTAAGGGCAAAGAGCAGACCCATCAGCAGTGCCACAGCAGTTGGAAAATCACTTAGACTTGGAAAGATGATCTCTTCCTCGAGGACCACTGCAAAACGGACCAGCTCATCAATCTGTGCCACCATAAGGATGCCGACTGCCATTCCCTTTGTCCAGTCCTCCTCTGCATCTGTGACCTAGACAAAGTGGACAAATATGTTAAAAAAAGATAAACCTTTACTGATACCCATGGGGAATTTCAGGTTTCATAACAACAGCAGTAACAGATACCAATATTAGGGAGTGCACATTTCTGTTAGCCATATTGGCCAACTCAATTTAAATAAATTTTCCAAAAATTTAGATAACTTGTTTTGTGATCCATCAAGTATGGTTCAAACACATATGACAAGATATATTGGAACTTTTCTTTCATTGTAATGTGAATTGGGTGAATTATTACAAATAAAATCATGTGGGACATTTTTAAACAGATTAAAGGCAGAGTATGCAACATTTACGATAAAACAAAGCAGAGTCACACTAATAATCCCTCTCAATGATCACTTCTGCCTCTCTAGAATGTGTGGTGCTGGTTTATCTGGTGTGTGGTCTGTTAAATTATTATTGAAAAACATACCTGTACTTTCTTATACAGTGTGGACCCATCTTTTAAATAGTGGGGGAGCCCCATCAAAACAACTGCCCTTTGCCTTTGGTTGGAACCCTGTAAAAATAATAAACAACAAACAAATGGGATGTATTAGACCAGAAATCAGAATATAATTCTAAGTGATGTTATATCTTCTACTTAAGTCTTCATACTCGTTCCAGTTCAGAAATAATCAATATGTTTGGAAAAGATGGATATTGGACTAAAATGAATTAACCCATTGATGACGGCTGCTGCGCGATGCCACATTGTATCTCCTGCCTGATGCTGCATAGCATTGTTACTTTATCTAATTTTCATGACGTGCGCAACATAGAATGCACCGTCATTGGTTCAAATACACATGAGGTGGGTTTTGTTGATTTTTTAAGACCACGTGAGCACCCAAAAGTTGTGCGGTTTGCCGAAAATCACGACAATCAAAAAATAAAGAAAGAAAGAAATACAAAATAATAATAATAAAAAAATACTCCAGCTGTGTCGGCGATAGTGTATTACAGAACAGTTAGTGGCGTTCGGAGCACAGAATCTAGGCCTACTATAGGCTACTGACGAAAATCACACAACACATTGCATCTATTTATTAACAATATTTATGAATTTAGGTTATATTTTGCTGCTCCAACTCAAATTCAGCCCAGCCAGGCGATAGTTAAGTTTCAGTTTCGTTTTCATCTCCGTGGTGATGGGCTCCCGACAGCAGGAGTCAGTCTGCGTTCCAGTTGTACTGGGAAGTCGGATTTATGGTGCCAGTGATAATTTAACTAAATAATAAAATAAAGCTATCTCTTCCTTCCTCTATCTGTCTATCTTTATCCCTCCACTATACACTCAGTCACTACTATCCATGCTAAAAGGAAGCAGGATTATAACCTCATTTAGCACATTATTTTTAAATATTTTATATATATTTTTTTTTCTCCCCCATCTAATTGACGATTTTTAGAAAAAGGTGTTGGTCTGTAAGTGCTAAGGGAGCATGTTTAAATACAACCTGTGAACCTTAACTTTTAAATGTATTTTATTTCATGTTTCTATGTGCTACGCAGGCTTAGATATTAAGGTTTTGGTAGACTTGACAATTCGTACTATTTTTTCAGAAAACCCTCAGGCATTAAGGACATGCATCCTAGATTGCCATAGTCATCAATGGGTTAAATAACTTTTCATTATAGAAGTATGCCAAAAGTTCTAGCTCAAAATGTGAGTCTACAAGAGGTTTTGAAACTATTGCTCTATGATCTGTAACGCATGGGAAGGTTATGGACTAGATAGATAGACAAGAACACACGTACGTCAATATCCAGAGTCCTCAAAAGGCTGTTCAGCTCCACCAGACCCATCCTGGCTCTGTACACCTCAAGGAACCCCAGCAGATACTTGTCAAGGCCAGCGAAGAGGGAGTCTTTCAGGTCAATCTGGTAGGCAGAAAAAAGCAAAGGAACAGAAGCGGTTGGCTGTAAATTCAATTACTTTACTGTTGTTGCAGAAAAACATTTTTACACCAAATTATTCATGACATATTAACCATTCTTAAATGAATTATTTAGCAAATCTGATCGTCCTAACCGCATCTGAAATAGAAAAATACTTTTACCTGACGTTCAGAGAACAGTGCCGGCCATCTTTCTCTGACGTCCGCCACAGGTGGCTCATCCTCCACAATCTCTGTCATGCTGTCAATTGTTATCCTCCGGATGTCCTCTTGGCTAAGGATGACGCGCAGCAACATGGTGAATCCCAACTAATAAAAAATAGAAATTGTGTTACAAAAATGGTTGTGTCATGATCAAATATCATAAATCGGCCTATGGATATCATACGAGTAACTTCAAGGTGAAATAAAATGTTCAATTGAACCGTTATAGTAGGAGAGTGCACTGTAAGGTGTTGAATTTTTGTTCTGCCAGACTATAAATTGAATGCCTTAATTAAACCCTATGAAATACCTGAAAATTGATTTTAAAATGTTGTATATTTTGGCAGTAAAGCTTAAGGTAGAGTCAGCGATTCGGGGAAGAATGCTTATCATAATCCGTGAATTTCTCCTCACGATCTGCTACCTGTCCGTACTCTGTGTGCTGCAAACAAATGCAGTGGGAATACAAAGCCTAGGCTCTGTAAAGTGGCATGTTGCTAGCTATGGTGGCCCCTTTGTTTACATTCCAGTTTACAGAACCTAGGCTGTGTATTACCATTGGATTTTATTATTGCTCACAAAGTACGGACATGTAGCAGATGAGTAGACATTCACTGACAAAACAACAAGGGTTCTCCAGAAACACTGACACTTTTAAGAGGAAAGTGTCGCACACCGCCTAATTTTTTGGCATATTTACTCAATTAAAGGCAGCGTTTCAGCAATCAGACAATTCAGCAAAACGTTACCTTTCATGGAAAGAATACACTAGAAAACGAGACAATGTACGTTACTTTCCTCTTATGTTTAAGTACCCTTCTCCGACTCACCTGTCACATGCAGAGATAATTTTGAATGTTTATTTTGGCGGTGAAAGGATGAGCTATAGAAAAGTATAAAACATAAGTATTATAATAAAAACAGGCGTCAGGGTTAGTGCACAGTTATAGGTATTCACATGACAATCAGCAAAATTATCACCTCAGTGCAGTAGGGATGCCTTCGGAGAAATCAGGTGTCTTTCTTGCACGGTGTAGGCTGACAGAGGGGCGTAGTGGTTCAGCTCAGCAGCTTCGACCGCAACCAGTTGGAGATCATAAGTGCTGCAAACTTCAAAACATCTGAAGTGGTCCAGGTACCAGGCACTGCAGGCAGAGAAAGGTTGAAGAATAAAGAATGCCTTGTTGTCCACTACCACAATGTACAGAAATGGTTTTATAGTCACTGGATCATTGAAATCGTATAACTGACAGTTAATTTTAAAGTTTAAATGTCCAATAGGTCCATGCTGTGAAACTCCATGTTGTCTCAAGTGGTTTTTCAGAGATTGTTGTGATCGGAAAACTAAATGACAGTCACTGTAGATACAGGGCAATGGACAGTTTCTTCCAAAATATCCATGGACCGCTCTATAATGTTCAATTATTCTTCAATCATTTTCTGAGAAGTAGGTACAATACTTACAAATCCACCGCATTTACGTTTGTATTCAAAACATGTAGACCTGGAAAAAGAAAGAAAAGATAATTAAGAAAGATATTTGACTTTAATAAGCACTTTACTGTATATATTCCTCAAAGCAATTTACAAAATAAAAATAAAAACCTACATTTGCATGCAAAACTGGAAACAGAAGGGGGAAAAAATACAAGAGAATTGGGACAGATATGTGACTTGGTAGTTAAATAACTATTTCCTATTTACATACAACAGTACAAATATCTCCATAATAAGGCTAAAAGTTCAGTGTAAGAGGCAGTTAAGCTGATATCTACTTTTTTTTTAAAAAGTTTATTCATAACAAATAATATAGCACCTTCTCATTTCTATTCAAAGTGGCAGCTTAAAGCAAGACAAGTGCACCAGTCTTGTAAACGGCAAAGTTCCATTTATTATGCTTTAAATCTATTGGGAGCTATTGAAGACCACTGAATAACGTTATGTTCAAAGTCCACCTAGCCATGCGTGTGCGCGCGCACAGGTCCGCGGCCAGCCAGGAATAAATACAACACGGAGACAGAAAAATAAATACAACACCGGTCGGATGTATTGTGCTCTAATGCCCCCACCTCCTGTCTGCGTTCTTCCCCTGTCTTAATTGTAGAGTAACTAAAACAGTTAAAGAAAGCAGCTAAGAAGAGGTGGCATTAGAGCACTCCACTCTCTCCCCTCTCCTCACACAAACACAGCAAGTAGGCAGACACTAAAATGAGAAATAACTCCCGAAGCTATGAACAATTGTAGAGCCGACTGTGTGTGTTATTATAAAATAATCGCGAGGTCCTCGGTAGGCCTACCCTCCGCCGCCGTGGTCCAAATAACATAACAATTCACGTTAGCACACAGAAGCCTGAACAGCAGCCATTATGCAGCCTTGTTTGTAGATGTGCCCGTGACGTTCACAGCAGACTATGGCCGTCCAGCAGTGGTTTAAATAAAATAATTAAAAAAACACCAGACGCCCGCCGAGTCTTCCGTACTTTTACTGTGAACCGCAATATTAAAACCCCATGAAAATTGGATTAGTAAAAACACGTGATTAAGGTTATTGCATAGCCTATTCATTCAAACAGGTAGCAAGGAAAAGCTCTCGTTTAGTTCACAAATGGCACTATGAAATGGACTATTTTAAAAATTAGAAATTGATGCGGTTGTTACTAACCCATGAATAAAATCAGCTCTGGCATAGCAGACTGCAGCGACGAGAACCACGGCGCTGTGTGTAGGCTACATTCCGGCAGCCATTTTAACGGTGCCGCCTCATGTAAAACGCTACTTGTTGAATTTTTAGAATTCGTTTCTTTGCCACCAGTGACAATGAAAAGTACAACTTTCGATGTAAATTAATGTCATTATGTAACCCAGATATATTTTCAGTCAGCTAATGCTTTTCTGTAATATCACTGTTTTTGGTGTGTGTCTCTTTAAGGGTTACGACCACTTTATGTTGCGGCAGCTTTACGACTGCTGTTTTACGGTGTGTGTTATTGTTACCTTGGAGACGAAGTTTTCGCGGGTCTCTCTTCTCCAATGCACAAGCAGTGTGGTCAAGCTGTGATTATTCCGCTGTTTATTTTCTGAGTTTAAACTTGTTAACAAAAGTATTTAATTATAATATTTACTGTGCCAAATTACTCGTGTTGCTTTTGACAACATGCCGGAAGCTGTCGCTGAAGTGATACAAGAAGAACGTTAACAAGGAATCGCCACGCCGAGTGACTGGACATTGAGGAAACGTTGCCGCTGTTTCTGAGTGCTGTTCCAGGGGCTCGTGAGCTCGTGAGGAGCCGTCGACATCCTTTGAGTATCCCGAGGAGTGCAGGCAACAATATTAAACCACCACACACACATATATAGAGCTCTATATAATATTATTGCTGGCCAGCACTTAACTTTACTTTATTATTTTTTGGAGACAATACAAGGACATTTCAGGATATTTCTATTTTTTTGGATAAGAAGACCGCTCGGTAATTTTGTTTTGTTTGTTTTATGGACTGTGTGAAAGAAGACCGTTCGGTATTCATTTTGTTTTCATGAACTAAGAAAGAGACAATTTATATAAGAGAACGAGCAACATCTCGTCAGGTTATTAGTACGGAATAACAGGTTTGTTTTGAGACTGTTTTGATATTTGGTTTAACTACATTAACAAAGGGAAATATATTTTATTTTTGTATTTTATTTTCTTATTCTAATTGAGGGTTTATCAAAATATAATTACATGTCTACATGATTTAAAGCACACTGTTACAATGTTTTTCCTGGTTTCATAAGGACAAAGTAGGATGCATTTCAGTCCAGTACTTGAATAAATCTGGATGATAGTAAACTGCTATCGTAACCCGAGTAAATTCTGTTTATTGGTTACAGACAAAATTGGCGCCCGAACAGGGACTGAAGTGCGTCTACTTGAACTTAAATATAAAAACTCTTTAAAGTATAATCATCTGAAAATTGTAAGGTTGGGTTAATTGAGAAAACAAAATGGAGTTTTGTGACATGTATGGTTTTGACCCAGAGCGCACCGTTATGCTTAAGGGTGTCCCAGCTAAGGTTAAACTGGAAGATGTAAAAAGGGTTTTTGCATTACTAGATGATGTTGTTGGAGTGCATCACATTGACAGCCTTCCCAATACCATTCTGTGTCAGTTTAGCGAGTCTTTAACTCCAATGCTTCTAGACCGCCAGCATCCAGCTGATGACTCATATTGGGAGGTTATGCAGATAGATGAATACTGTCCACCTAAGTCAGTCAGTGAGCCACCCACAGATGATGTAGTGCCTCTTGCTCGTGCTATTGATGACATGACAGTCAATTTCAGAGAGCAGGTAAATGAGTTAGCTCTAACATACAACATGAGCCCCATTACTTTGAATCAAGTAGCAGTGAATCATATTTCTGGAAAAGGGGATAGTGACAAGGGCCCAGTAACTTCTACCCCAGCATCTGCTCTTAAAGCCCCGGCATTTAAAGCACAGTCTACCCCTAACCCAAGACCGGTTGTCTTCAGTGCTGATAGCTATGCATCCAGTCCAAGACAGGCCCCTAATGACACTCTGCTTGTTGACCCCCTCCCTGCAGATGTTCAGAGAGTAATCGTGGAACATATTGTAAAACACGACTCCCTGGTGTTCATTCCACCTGCAAGAGAACTGCGTCCATTCTCTGGAAATTCTCCTAAACCTTCTACAGAGGTGGATTACAAAGTGTGGCGGCTTAGAGCTAAGCAGGTACTAAATGACTCCAGCCTGTCAGAGGCACAGCAGCGCCGTATGCTTCTTGATAGCCTTCATACCCCTGCTTTAAATGTGGCTTTCTCTATTGGAGCCCAAGCCCCACCAAGTGACTATCTCCATGAACTAGACAAGGCGTATGGTAACGTTACAGGAGGTGAGGAGCTGTATATTCAGTTCTTAGAGACCCATCAGGACAGTGGGGAGAAAGCATCCGACTACTTGCGTCGACTCCAAACTCTGTTACAGGAAGTAGTTGAAAATAAAGGTGTAGCTAAACAAAATGGTGATTCTCAACTATTAAAGCAGTTCCTAAGAGGCTGCTGGGAAGACAGTATGATAACCACATTGCACCTAAAAGAACAACTCAATGACCCCTCCCAGAGCACGCCCACTTTCTCAGAGTTGCTGTTCAAAATAAGAAATTATGAGAAAGAAAGTCAGCTAAAGGAAATGAGGAAAAAGCGACATACTGCTGGGAGCACAACCAAAGTTCATACTAAGACACACCTAACTACTGATGAGTCTGAGCCCCCTAGCAACAAAGTCCTAGCGGTGTGCGATGCTAACACTAGGGAGCAGCTTGAGGAGAGAATCAGACTGTTAGAGGCTGAGCTAAAGCAAAGTGTCACTACTCAAAATGCCAATCCCCCCAGATATGATAGAGCAGGACGAAAATTCTCACAGAAAGCAAAAGGCAGCAACACAGCTCCACCACTCCAAGCTGTGCCCACAGATAATCTCATTAAAGCGGGCAGGTTTTGTTACAACTGTGGAGAAGAGTCACATATAATGCCGCAATGCACAAACCAAACAAATGCTGTGCTCGTGCAGAAGAAACTTTGTGAGAGACACCAAACTAGACAAACCCAACGTCCACTAAGCTACCAGCAGACAAGCCCCCAGCCAAATCTGTCTTTAAACAGTTAAGGGCTCCTGCTGTGGGACAAGTAGGAGCTCAGTGTCAAACTAGTTCCCCTGTTTTGAGCCAGTGCATGCATGAACCCCCAAATGCATCAGCGCCTATTCAGATTCCAGCAGGACTTGTTGGAGAGCCTTGTGATAGTGAAGCATGGTTAGATGGAGTCCAATGCAATTGCATAATTGACACAGGGTCGCAAGTAACAATCATATCCCAGTCATTTTATTCCCGTTACCTTTCCCACAGACAGTTATTCTCTATTAAAGATGCCCTAAACATTGAAGGTGCAGCGGGACAAAAGGTTCCATATTTGGGCTATGTTGAAGTGGATGTGCAGTTCCCTAAAGATAAATGTGGCACAGACCAATGTTTTCACATCCTAGCTTTAGTAAGCCCAGATCAGTCATACAATGACAAGCATTCTCTGCTTGTAGGTACTAATGCCCTGCGTCCAATGATCCAAGACTGCATTAAGCAAGGCGGAACTAAGTTCCCAGAAACCCTTCCTATCCAGGCCAGCTGGCTAATGGCCTATGCAGAGTGTGATAACCGGACTGAAGCCCAAACAAAAGACGCCAAAGTTCTGCGTGTAAGGCTCAGCAGCAAAGTACCCATACGCTTGAAGCGCGGCGAGCTTTGTACTTTAAAGGGCATCTGCCACAATAAACCCGGTGAAGGTGAATTCCAAGCTCTTGTGGGTGGTACGGAGGAAATACCCACGCCAGGAGGCCTTATCGTCTATGATCAGATAGTGGATGTAAAGCCTCAATCCCACAATAAATTTAAGCTTGTGGTCAAAAATATTTCTCAGCGTGACATCACCTTATACCCCAAAACAGTCATTGCTGAGTGCTCTCCTATTGACTGGGCAGTGCCCGTTTCACACTCTGACCAGAACAAAAAGTCAGATGTTGCCCTTCCGCAGACACATGCTCTGTCGGTGTCACAAAATGAAAAGATCAATTCAGCAGCTGACATCTTCTATCCTGATTTCAGCGACAGCCCCATAGCACCAGAACTAAGGGAGCACATACAGGCTAGAATAAACAAAGAAGTGCCAAATGCGTTTTCTAGACATGATCTAGATGTTGGTAACATTGCAGGAGTCACTCATCGCATAGAACTTGACACTCATGTACCATTCAAAGAGCGAACTCGACGTGTCTCACCTGCCGACTTCAATGACTTAAAAAGGCATCTCCAAGACCTTTTGGCCATAGGCATCATAGAGGAATCACATAGCCCCTACGCCTCTCCAATTGTCCTTGTCCGGAAAAAGAACGGAGATCTGCGAATGGTGGTGGATTACCGCAGACTGAACAACTTGACTAAAAAAGATGCCTACCCATTACCTCGTATAGAGGAGACATTCTCCCTGCTGTCAGGCTCAAAATGGTTCACTGTTCTTGATCTAAAGAGTGGGTACTATCAGCTGGAGGTTGAACCCTCTGATCGGCCAAAGACAGCATTCACAACACCCTTTGGAACATGGCAATTTCGGAGAATGCCCCAAGGCCTGACCAACTCTCCAGCAACCTTCCAGCGAACCATGGAGAAGGTGATGCAAGGTATCAACCTCCAAGAGGTTGTTGCTTTCCTCGACGATCTCATAATATTCTCCAGCTCTTTGGAGGAACATGAGGAGAGATTAATGAAGGTTCTCAAACGCGTCTCTGATTTTGGCCTCAAACTGTCCCCTTCCAAATGCAAATTCTTCCAGACCTCTGTGAAATATCTAGGGCATGTGATATCTGCTGAGGGAATCCAACCCGATCCTGACAAAGTTTCTGCTGTAAAAGAATGGCCCCGGCCTCAAACAGCCAAAGAGCTTCGGTCATTTTTAGGTTTCACTGGGTATTACCGAAGATTTGTGAGAGAGTATGCTAGGGTTGTTAGGCCTCTAAATGATTTGTTGAAAGGAGATCTAGCGCCCAGGCACAAAGGCCCTAACCACTGGCCACGAAAACAGTCACATCCACTTGGTGCATTATGGACCCCTGATTGCCAAGCAGCATTTGAGCTAATCATTGAGAAATTAACATCTGCCCCGGTGCTTGCATTTTCCAATTGGCAGCTCCCATATGTGCTCCACACTGACGCCAGTATGACCGGTTTAGGTGCAGCCCTGTATCAGGTCCAAGATGGCCAAACCCGAGTGGTAGCGTACGCCAGTCGTGGTCTCTCTAAAAGTGAGAAAAACTACCCCGTGCATAAGTTAGAATTTCTCGCCCTTAAATGGGCGGTCAGTGAAAAGTTTCATGACTATTTGTACGGGGCTAACTTCAAAGTGCTAACGGATAACAATCCTCTGACATACGTGCTGACAAGTGCAAAGTTAGATGCCGCGAGCCACAGATGGCTTGCTTCTCTATCACTGTTCAACTTTGACATCCATTACAAATCTGGTGTGCTGAATATTGATGCTGATGGGCTCTCGAGGAGACCTCATGAACCATCCGAAGACGATGAAGAGTCTCGAGAGATGGACCAGAGAATTTCAGGTATGCTAGATCGAGCTAGCCTATCACCTGAGGAGTTCCAAGTGTTGGATGGGGAGACAGTGAGCACTCTTTGTATGCGCCATGGTGTCAATGTTCATGCAGTTTCACAAGACAATCAGGATCCGGACACTGTGATATCTGCAGTGGAAACTCTCTTGTGTGATGAAAGTGCGGTCCCTGATGATCTGGAAGATCCAGTCCTTGGGCCAGGACAGTCAGCTCTGCCAGAAATGTCTATGGAAGACTGGCATCAGTTGCAGAGGGAAGACGCAGCTTTGGCACAAGTTATTCGTATACTGGAAGATGAGCTTGACACTGAGGTATTTGATAAGACGACTGTGGAGCCAGAGGTAGCTCAACTCTTACGAGAGAAATCAAAGCTACTCTTGAAGAACGGAGTGTTGTGCCGCAAAGTTCTCAATCAAAGAGGTGAAGCGTTTCATCAACTTGTCATACCCAGTAGTCACAGAGAAAGAGCCTTCCAAGGTATTCATGATGAGACAGGCCATATGGGTATTGAGAGAACTTTGGAACTAGCCAGAGCAAGGTTCTACTGGCCGAAGATGGCAAAATACATTGAGACAAAGTGTAAAAGCTGTGAAAGATGTGTCAGACGAAAATCTAGGGTGCAAAAGGCATCCAAACTAGTCAACATCAAAGTCAGTGGTCCCCTTGAGCTAGTCTGTATGGATTTTCTGACAATTGAACCTGACTCAAGAGACACTAGAAACATACTGGTCATAACTGATCACTTTACAAAATATGCACAGGCATATACAACTAGAGACCAGACAGCCAAGACTGTTGCCACAGTGTTATGGGAAAACTTCATTTGTCACTATGGTTTTCCCCGCAGGCTGCATAGTGATCAAGGAGCCTGTTTTGAGTCAGAAGTTGTAGCAGAACTTTGTAAGCATGCTGGAATCGCCAAGTCTCGCACAACGCCCTACCACCCGAGAGGGAATCCGGTAGAACGATTCAACAGGACTCTGCTCGACCTCTTGGGAACGCTGGAGGACAAAAAGAAGGAGGAATGGAGGAAATATGTCAAGCCCCTTGTACACGCATATAATTGTACACGGAATGATGTGACTGGCGAAGCCCCTTTCCTACTCATGTTTGGCAGAGAGCCGCGTCTCCCCATTGACCTCTGTTTCGGCATCAGTCCTCAGGGTCACAACCCCAAAACGCACACACAATATGTGCGAGACCTAAAGAAAAGACTCAGACACGCATATGAGCTAGCGTCAAGAAATGCTGAAAAACGGCAGTTGTTGAACAAAAGGCGCTGGGATGCTAAGGTAACCGCCTTGCCTTTAGAGGTAGGGGATCGAGTCCTTGTGAGGAATCTGAGTCTCAGAAAGAAGCACAAAATCTCTGACAAATGGGAATCCACTGTTTACGTTGTTGCCAAACAGCCGGATGAGAGTATCCCTGTGTATGTTGTCAGGCCCGATAATGGTGAGGGCAGAGAGCGGGTTTTGCATCGAGACATGCTTCTTCCCTGTGGGTTCCTACCTGCAACCTTAGAAGCAGATCCTGTGAGTACTGATGTGCAGGCAATCCCGACTCAAGTTCCTGAGGTGACTGATGAGGGAGATATTGAGGATGATTTGTCTTCAATGGAAGTGGATCAAGACTTGGAAACTCAGAACACGAGCCCTGAAACCCCTGAACAGAGTACCTCTCAGTCTCAAAATCCCCTAAATCCTGATGCCCCTGAATTCATGTCAGATCAGCATGAGTTGTCAGACACTGAGACTGTAATTAGTCCAGGCCCGTCCCAGACTAGGCCTCAGAGAACAAGGGTACCACCAGCTTATCTTAGTGACTACCAAGTTGGTCGCAAAGCCCATTGTAAACATCACACCTTAAGTCCCCCTACACAGCAGACACTGTTTTATGGTTTCTTATTGTCCTTGCAGCAGCAAATTGCAGGGTTAGTTCAGTCTCTAGCCGTAGGTAGTGACGGGGACGTCACATTTTAAGTGGGGGAGGATGTAACCCAGATATATTTTCAGTCAGCTAATGCTTTTCTGTAATATCACTGTTTTTGGTGTGTGTCTCTTTAAGGGTTACGACCACTTTATGTTGCGGCAGCTTTACGACTGCTGTTTTACGGTGTGTGTTATTGTTACCTTGGAGACGAAGTTTTCGCGGGTCTCTCTTCTCCAATGCACAAGCAGTGTGGTCAAGCTGTGATTATTCCGCTGTTTATTTTCTGAGTTTAAACTTGTTAACAAAAGTATTTAATTATAATATTTACTGTGCCAAATTACTCGTGTTGCTTTTGACAACATGCCGGAAGCTGTCGCTGAAGTGATACAAGAAGAACGTTAACAAGGAATCGCCACGCCGAGTGACTGGACATTGAGGAAACGTTGCCGCTGTTTCTGAGTGCTGTTCCAGGGGCTCGTGAGCTCGTGAGGAGCCGTCGACATCCTTTGAGTATCCCGAGGAGTGCAGGCAACAATATTAAACCACCACACACACATATATAGAGCTCTATATAATATTATTGCTGGCCAGCACTTAACTTTACTTTATTATTTTTTGGAGACAATACAAGGACATTTCAGGATATTTCTATTTTTTTGGATAAGAAGACCGCTCGGTAATTTTGTTTTGTTTGTTTTATGGACTGTGTGAAAGAAGACCGTTCGGTATTCATTTTGTTTTCATGAACTAAGAAAGAGACAATTTATATAAGAGAACGAGCAACATCTCGTCAGGTTATTAGTACGGAATAACAGGTTTGTTTTGAGACTGTTTTGATATTTGGTTTAACTACATTAACAAAGGGAAATATATTTTATTTTTGTATTTTATTTTCTTATTCTAATTGAGGGTTTATCAAAATATAATTACATGTCTACATGATTTAAAGCACACTGTTACAATGTTTTTCCTGGTTTCATAAGGACAAAGTAGGATGCATTTCAGTCCAGTACTTGAATAAATCTGGATGATAGTAAACTGCTATCGTAACCCGAGTAAATTCTGTTTATTGGTTACAATTACACTCGATATTTACTGTGCTGTCGAACATATATGTTTAAGTAAGCTAGTACGTGGTTAAGAAAAACTCTGCTCGGTGTAAACCTTGCATTTTGTTCAGTTAAGTTTACAATTAACGAGTATCACGGAAGGCCAAACACATTAAATGTTTCAGAAGTATTACATGTATGTTTATAAGAATTTGCACTCACCTTCTGTCGAGTAAAAGAGTCCGCTAAGTCTCTCCTTTTCACTGCGAGGAAAAAGATGGCGGCAGTGCCTTCCCGTTCCCGGTGGATTCAAAGTCACGCAGGCACGCAAGTCGTACCACGTGACTCTCAGCGTACAACGTGATGACGCATAAACTACCAATTTTAGCCCGGTTTTTTAACTCAACTAGGACTTTCTAGCTAACATAACATTTATTTTCAATTTGGTTAACTTCCATGTAGTTGAGGCGCTGTCAATTAATTATTTTAAGTTGAATCAACTTTCTACACACACCCATGTCATATTGACAAGAAAACATTTGTTAAGATAACAAAAAAGCGAAATCCGGGTTTACAGTGCAGTATCTGTAATGGAAGAAGGGTTATGGAAGCATTGCACAACATTACAACATAAAGACACAAGTCAAACTTACATAATTTGACTTGTGGATTCTGTTGACTGGTTTAGCAATGAAAGCTGGCCCACATTATTGATGGAATCAATCCAGTGTAATGGTGGGTGTGGTGTGTGTGTGTGTGTGTGTGTGTGTGTGTGTGTGTGTGTGTGTGTGTGTGTGTGTGTGTGTGTGTGTGTGTGTTCTTGTTCTTGTTGTTTTTGGAAAGTGAGGACATTTTGGCTCGTTTTCACTTCAAGAAAGGCATGTAAAGGTTGGCCTGAGGGTTAAGACTATAGGTTTTGAGGTTCAGGTATGAATTAGGTTTATGTAAAGGTTAGTGTAAGGGTTGGGGTTAGGCCTTTTCTAGGCTAGGGATTGCATTGTCAACGCGTGTTCTCACGTATAGTTGTACGAACGTGTGTGTGTGTGTGTGTGTGTGTGTGTGTGTGGGCGAAGCATACTAACACATGAGCAGCACATGAGGACAATGAGGAGGGACTGCATGATGCCAGCCATCCCCACGATCCACGTCAGTCGCAGGAAAAGGATCACACCGAAAATGTTCTGCAGACACGGCAGGTAGACGCCCATCAAAGTGCCCATGTTGGGAGACTGACAGAAACACACAGGGAGAGAGAGAGAGCGAGAGAGAGAGAGAGAGAGAGAGAGAGAGGGAGAGAGAGAGAGAGGGGGACCTTATTGACTGTGACATTTCAGGAAACAAGCGTAATGATCACTGGTATTGATTGATGTACTTTTGAAAGGTCATTCAATCATGGTATCGGCTCTTTCCAATGTGTTCGGGGTCTTACACACAGCCACACAGCGTGACTGCAGATTTGTGCAAAGGCAAGAGCCGTCAATCAACAAGTCTTAATACTTAAACTGGAACTTAGATAGTGAGGCAGGCAGAGAGAGGATAATGTTCCATACATGTGATGACAACAATGAGGCATAGTGTTCCTCTCCTGACCTTGGGGTAGGTGGCTGCTAATGAAATATTGTGGTCTTCATTCATATATCTATGCAATCTCATTTCTAAATGATGACAATTATCTTGCTTGGGAATGATCTTTGCTTGGGAACACCCGTTGTTTTATCAATGATAATCAGCTACACCTAATGTAAAAGTAAGTAAGCTTTTAATGTAGCATTCACGCAAACAACTCCATAGTTGTAACTTGCCAGTATTCCTCCCTAATTAGCCCCACAATGTTGAATCTGTAGACTTGTGTTCCTTACCAAGAAACGGCCTGGCTGCTATTTTTTGTTAAGTTTTTTTTATTTATTCTAAATATGTAACTTAATATGTTTTTTTTTTTTTTTTTACATTAGAAGAGACTTTTAAGTTGAAGTCCAGGACTTAAATGTTATGTGTAGGGTCTATACTACGTGTCAGTAAATGTTTTTGTTGGAGGAAAACATAGAAGAATTTTATGAGAGTATCGTGATAGAGAAATATCCTGATCCACATTGTATCTAGAATGGCGGCATGGCCCCTTACCTTGGGGGTCTTCCTGCGTGAAGAGTGAGCGCTCTCCGCCTCCTCATGCTCTTTGGCTCCCTGCGTGATGTTTGTGTAGCTGACCAATCGGCTGAGCAGAGAGGAGACCTTAGGCCGGATGTCCAGCTCTTCCTAGATCAAAAAATAAATAAAATAAAAAAAGGTTCATATTTATGACTTTGGTTTAAAGATTGAGGCTTAATCTTCTGACAGAAATATTGGAAAGTAAAAAATAACTAAATAACAACAGACCTCAAACAGAGCCAGGTTCCTGTCATAGAAGAAGTCATTCTTCTTGCTGGCGGCATCGGCACTGTTGAGAAACGGGCTGTCTTCTTTATGACTCCCAAGTCCTGTAAAAGAGACAGTAAAGCAAAAACAAGCCACAATTTGAGCTTTAGGGCCAACAAAAATATAGATGTTACTGTCTGTAAATAAAGTAAAAAGTGTTCTTAAATATATAGTGTAGGCATTTTAGTAACATATACTGCACAATGTAAGTGCAAGGTATCCATGTCTAAAGAAGATGCTTATTTACTGTAACATACTTTCATGGAAAATATAAAGTATCCCAACCCAGTCGCCAGCGGGCTTCTATGACGTCACAGGAAAAAAGTATTAGATGACCATAATGCTAACTTAAATCTCTTTAAGATCATTTTCAAAATCCATGTGAAATGCATAGTGCATACTTTAATGTTGCAGTTTTGGTATTAATTTAATATAAGTTACATTATTAAAACCAAACATGGACCTACAATTGTTTGGCTGAAAGAGTAGTAGTTATAACCGCAATCACTAACTTGGTGAAATGGTCTCACTCTAACTGTGATTGATGGATATTCAATAATACCAACGACATGTCACATGCATTGCCAATAGAAAAATGTCAAATCAATTATAAATGTTTGTTGTTCTTGTCTAGTTTTGGAATAATAACAAAACCACTTTTCACTGGCTAAAAAGTAAAATATCAGAGTTTTCAAAATTGAGAAATGTGTGGCATTATTAGAATCAAATTAAGGAAAACAAACTGCTCAGCCCCATTGCCTATTAACAAAACAAGAATGAACAAGATAATACAATTTTCTAGCCTAATCCTTTTTCAAATGGTCCGTTTTTTTAAATAGTCACTATTAATTAGAATTCAGTTAACTAACAAACAATACAAAAGTACAAACAGCTTAATAATTCCCAAGTAACAATACACTTTACAAACACAAATGATTGCCATGATCTGCAGTGAAAGGCCCAAAAGCTGCAGAGACTGACAAAGCACAGTCCAGGTGATAAACAGGCCCATAATTAGATTTCACTCTCATTAACTTCTGCTTTTGAAGAGGAGAATCAAGCCAAGACGAGCTCAGTTCTTGGGGGCAATGATTGCACCCAAAGTAGCGCTGCAAACTTTATCACAAACACACACACACACACACACACACACACACACACACACACACACACACACATATTTGCATGCACAGGCACGCACACACACCTCATTACTTGTAAATTACCAAACCTTCAGGTTATTAGAGCATGTAAACTTGCACAGTGGCATCTCAGAACACCGCACTAATCCAGCAACAAAAAGTCTGCCAACTTACCAAGTGGGCATGAAATTGAAAAATATTCTTCATTATGTTGAAAATATACTGCAAGTGAGTTGACTTGAGCGTCAATGCTGGTCCTCACTCACCTGTATACTGTGTCCCATTGCTGCTACTTTCATCACTGTGGGTAAGCATACTGTAGTTTTGTGCTGTGTGCAGACTGCAACAGAGCGCTCTATGCCCCTAGCTTTGGGGAATTGTCGATTACTATCCAGGAAACCCGGTCACCCAGGGAAAAAACTCAATCAGGGGCCTGATCCAGTAGGCTACATGGTGCATGGTGTGTGTGTGTGTGTGTGGGGGGGGGGGGGGGGGAGTAGAGGATATAGTGGTAACGCACGGACCAAGAACAAAAATCACACACACACACACACACACACACACACACACACACACACACACACACACACACACAGAGACACATACACACGCAGTTTGAATGTATTTTAAAAAAGTGAAGTATTGCAGTATCTGTAATCTTACATCACAAAATACCAAGACATTAGCTGTAAGCAAAATACTTGATTGTATGATGTTGACACATTGCATGATGTTATATTTCTCTATTAAACAAGGAGTTGTCCAAATTATTAAGGACAACAAGTGGGAAAAATGAAGTGATCATTTGAAGCATGAAGGTCAAATTCCTATTGGGCTTTCTTTGTGAACCGTGACAACTGGACACAGCTGGATTGCAGAATTGCCTGGGGGGAGATACGAGTAAAGAGTGCTGCCAACACTGTCCCCTAGTTTAATTTTTGCTATTATTGGCACGGGATAAAAACACAATCTCTGTGTTTTAGAGCAATGCAGATGGATTTTGCTCCACAAAGGTGAACTATTTTCAGTTGTTTTTCTGGTTCTGAACTGTTACTCAAACAGCGTGTCCTACAGCTTAAAATATAGTTCAACTTCCGACTCCAAAATAGAAGTCACTTTGACAATGGGGCTGAGGGAGACAGAGGGGGTCTCTAGTTAATGCCCTGACGTAAAATGTCTAATTAAAAAAGATTAAAGATTAACTGGCTCGTTATGAAGGCACACAAGAGTCATGCTGCGAGCACTGAACAGCACACAGGCTTCACAGCAACGTGTACTGACATGTCAAATGTGCCCCCACCAAGACAGCACGCACACACACACACACACACACACACAACCACTGACAGAAGATCAAAGGCTATCTGTACTGAAGCACTGACACTTTTATGGCATGACATTTGGATATGGGTGTATCCCGGGACCTTTTGCAATAAGGGCATACATGACTTTTACTTTTCTACTCACTAACCATGTGGAGGCAAGTATTCAAGGTCATGTTTCTTTTTAGTGAGAAATGATGTAAGACAAATACTAGAAAGCCTACACTCTTCACTAGCCCTTTAGCTAGATTAGAAGTATACTTTCGAGCTATGTATTTGATATTGTCTCAAAATGATGTGTAGCAAAGACAATCAAATACACTTTTGGTTTCCAAGTTTCGGTCCAACATTAAATGCAACAAAAGTCCACAGTGATTTGTTTGTGTTAGGTCTGTGTCTGCGTGTATAGTTCGTTGTGTATTTACAGGTAGATCAATTCCCAGAAAAGATGCCACATTGTCAATTCTCTTCAAAGTGCAAAGTACAAGACTCTAAACAAAAATAATCGGGACATATATACAAAGACAACATTGGAGACAGACAGTTTTTCAACAAACAGATCATTAGTTTACTACATCTAGACTGCAATGTTTGCTTGGATGGAATATTTCAACCCAGTCTGAATACTACTCATAATGGACATTTTCAAAACCACTCAAGAGAGAAATAAACTTCACAGTGATGTGTCTGTGCTGTTTTTTTAAAGCCGATTATGGGTGGAAAACAATATCGCTGTCCATTAGCCTCTTAGGGTTTGTGAAAAGCCTCTTTGCTAAATTTCCTCTTTAATAAACATTTAAGACTTATCACAGAGAGGGAAATAAGTCACACAGCTAAGCCCACTCTACTTTGTGCAGTTAGTTGGCAAAAATGTTCTTTTGCTTACGTTTTTGGAGGTGTGTGTGTGTGTGTGTGTGTGTATAAAAGACTACACATGCATATTGTTTGTTCCTTTCTTCGTTTCATTTGCTCCCTCTGCTTTAGTGCAATAGTTGCCTTCAAAGCAGACCCTGACAATGCCACTGTTTTGGGCAAACATGACACAACTGTTGCATGGCAACAGCTCAAATATTAAAGGGCAAACGTGTACTTCATTGATGACTGTATTCAGTTCAAAGCCATTCTGACCTCCTACAACTGCACATACCAGCATTTATTTTTCTAACAAGCTGATGAGGCAAAATAGACCTACAGTCAATATTAACACTGAAAAATGTTGACATGAATTATTTGGATTGCTATGTTGAAACTAGCCCATCTACCACACACCAACATGATCTGAAATTACTCAGAAATTGTATTACTCAGAAGCAGCAGTATTAGTTCAAGTAAAACATGTGACAAAGGCAATTCCCACGATGCTCATTATGGGTTTGCATTTGTATACAGTACTGTGCTAAACCAGCTAACATTATGTCAGTTACAGTATGGTGCAACACAGGTTAAAACAACAACATTAGGCACGGCATTTGTCATAATTGCACATGATAATCTATCATCTGATTTTGGCACAAACTGAGAAAAATAAGTGAATAATGAACTGAGCTTGGGGCAATATTAAAATCATTGCATTGCACTGATTGACAGCTCTGTTTACTTCCCACGCTGCATTTAAAAAATCCAAATAGCAACTTTGCACTATCACAACAGCAACATTGATACACTTTTGAATTGCAAATCTCCATCTTGACTAAATATTTGTGATATAAACATACATCTTAATCCCCTTATGATAAGACAATGTATTGGTCTGTTGGATAACATGTTTTGCAGTTAAGAAAACTAAATTTCTAAAGATTGCTACTATAGCTTCCATTTAAAACTATTAGGTTTTATTGTATTTTCTTTCTCCTGCCTGCCCTGTGGCAAGAGGCAATGTAACTCTCTGCAGTAGCATTAGGCCAATGTTATAGCCGTAATGGTAATGTTTCATGCTGAACAGAGCAGAGGAATGCTATAACCTGCTGGGTAACACAGCGCAACATGTTAGCTTTGATGTCTGCTAATGATGGGGAGAAAGACGTCAGCTCAGCCCGGTTACCCTGGGGGGTAAAGGTGGGCGGGCAGAGAGGAGCATTGTACAACAGACTCTCAAACAGACACAAATTAACTAAATGCGAAAATCAATGTGGTGTAGAACTAATGACTAAGCAAAGCCCAAATGTTCACCTGCAGCGTATCAGCGTAATGTTTTAGTGTGTGCACTTAGGGGAGTTTAAACTGCACATTTGCTGCAAACTCCAACCCACATTCATATATGCTTGCTTTGTGTGAATGTTATGCAGAAAATAGGCCGTACATTCTATGCTACAGTATCAAATGCCGCTCTGCCTTGTTTATCTATAATTTACCGTACGTTAATTTTATAAACAGTGCACCACTGTGAAACTTCAGAAATCACTGTCCATAATAAAGTTTGAGTTGTGTTATGGTCCAGGTTTTGGCATCCACCGACTCCATTGTAGCTAAATAAAACACAGTACCTTTAAGTGCCCAGGAAGGAAGTGTATTTTGTTTTTGATACTTGTATGTCTAAAGATAAAACCGTACACACACAGAATGTGAAACATGTTTGCTAAAGGCTTTTGAAAATAGGATAAAGAAGCATCCTGTCGCTGCTTGAAGTACTACAAGTATGTTATGTGCATTTTACCTAACAGTTTTTCCTCGGACATTTTGCATAAGTTTAATATTTGTCATACACAAAGAAACCCCCCAGTAAATATGTGTTATGGCCGGACACTAAACTATCCATGTTTTCACAGGCAATACTGTATTGGTTTTGTGCTGATCTCTGCTAAGTGACAACGTGACGCTGAATAAGAAACCAGTACACACATGACACATTGAATGCATTCAATAGCTAGGAGATCCTCAAACTATGATAGAAATCAACTATATCTGGGCTGGCTGCTGTGCTTACAATGTTCCCACATTAATGTGAATGAGCAGAACCAAAATGGCATGATTGGATGGAAAAACTGTTTTATCATTGGAAAAATTCTGTGTCTGTGTCTGTGTCTGTGTGTGTGTGTGTGTGTGTGTGTGTGTGTGTGTGTGTGTGTGTGTGTGTGTGTGCGTGTGTGTGCGTGTGTGTGCGCGTGTGTGTGCGTGTGTGTGCGTGTGTGTGTGTGTGTGTGTGCGCGTGTGTGTCTGATTTTGTTCTAACTCTGTCATCAGCTGCACAGTGTGTCTGGCTGTTTGGCATATCTGAGTGGCATCATATGCCAGCAGCATGACAGGAATGCTCACCCTGTTCTCCTCAATTACACACACACACACACAAACACACACACACACACACACACACACACACACAGTCACACACACACACACACACACACACAGAAAACACACAGCAGCATTCTCCAAATCATCTACTCCTCACATAAGTTTCTCAGGACTTATTTCCTAACAATACAAACACGGACATATTCACACAACATGGTTAGATTATTGACCCAGGATGGACTGCAAGGTGTTTTCCTTTGCATAAATAATAAAATAATAATTGCACAGAGCTTGTACTTCCAACATGTTTGTTCACGATGAATCACATGTTTAATGGTTGTTGTTGATGTTGTTGTTGTTGTTGCTGTTTCCCCTCAGCTCCAGGTAGCATTTCAGCATTTTTTCCTGCACATAGTTTTTGGTTTTATGACCTGCAACTGTTTTGGTTCAGGCTTAGCGCTTTGTTTAAAAGTTGTTGTTGTTTCCAGCAGCAGTTTGCAGCTAAAACCTCTGATACACTATACGACTGTCCCTGCTCTACTAAATTGTATGTACAGTACTTTTTTTTAGCTTTGCTGTCCTTTTTATATGTCTATCTACAGTATGTCTATATACTCTATGTTTTTACAAATTGTTCTATGAAATGTGGTTTAAGTGACAAAAATGTAAGTAAAAAAAAGATTAGACTGTTAACACATACTTGCTCAACAATGTTTATTTCTCATTAACAGTGTATGCATTTCAAGATAATATGTCTACATCTTATTATTATTTTCAGGTTCTCAACAATGAATGAACTGAACTCATTATGTGAATATATAACAAACTGTTGTCAGTTATCAACGTTCACTCATTCACAAATGTGCAGACTACACCTACGGCCATTGTATTAAAAATCAAAACTATTATGTATTTAGGTATGACCATGTGGGTGAGAGAAGTAAGAAGTTTTTGGTGATCATTAGTATACACATTATCTATGTTGTGTGTTGCCTTACTTCATAGTTTCCTTATATCAGAGGGCTCAGCGACAGACTGTTTGGTGTCTGAGGATGGGGGTGGAGGGGGAGACAGCCTGAAGACAATAGGCTGGGTGTAGGTGTGGAATACACATAGTACGTGGAGAGGGGGATGTGGAAGACACTGTTAAAGCAGCAACAGTTTAGTATTATTCAGAGAAATACAATATTCGATAAATACAGTGTTTCTTATTGCAGATATAAGCATTCCATCATTTGAGTCCGGCGATATATATGCAATATTTGCCATTACACTTATTAAAAAAAAGCAGGCACAATAACATACGATGATTAATCACACATTACAAAGTTGCCACTTGCATTTCCACAGATGTCCTTTCTTTTAAATTATAGTTTTCCAAATTAAAAGTACAGCTGGATAGCATCACTGACATACTCTAAGTCCTTTGGCAAGACCCTTATTCTAACTGCCTCCACTTGTAAGACGCTTTGGATGAAAGCTCCCGCTAAATGACATGTAATGTAAAGTTATGTAACATTGTAAGTATACCCTTCAAAACCATTGTAATTAAAACAGACATCTACAGTAGCACAGTTAGTTTTATCTTCTGACTCTTTCAGGGCGAGTCGTGGTCAAAAGTTAAAAACACACATGCTCTCATTTACGTGTATAGCTCAGCAGTAAGACACTCAAAACAGAGCTTTATGCCTCGTTTCCACCGAGTAGAGCGGGTCGGATCGGAGCGGCTCAGAGCGGGACAGCTCACTTTTAAGAATCTCGGTGTTGTTTCCACCGCCGACCCTACCCTTACTGGTAGGGCGGGGTTTAGGCTGGACTGCGATAGCCGACGCCAGAATGTGGGTCAAACTATCGGGCTGTGGGAACAACTGTGGTCAAGCCAGCGGTCTCTTGTTTTTGCTTGGTCAAACCAGCCGCTTCTTTATTTATTCCCCCCGTGTTGTGAGCACAGAGACGGCTCGGTGCAACTGATAGAGACAGTGAGCGAACAGCACTGGCTGCGGCAGCTACGTGACATCGTAGCAGTGGGACACAGTGTAGCCAACTGATTCATTTAATGACGAGGAAAAACACCACACAATAAACAGTGCCGCGCTCACATTTTCGCCAAAACTCTCTTCACTCTAGCCGAGGTGACTACAAACGGCGGAGATGATTCAAACCAGCCGCTTCTTTATGTATTCCCCCCGTGTTGTTGTGAGCGTGTATTTTACTACTATCTATGGCGTAAACACACAGAGACCGCTCGGCGCAACTCATAGAGACAGTGAGCGAACAGTGCTGGCTGCAGCAGCTACGTGACTATGGGACACAGTGTAACCAACTGATTAATTTATTGACGAGGAAAAACACCACACAATAAACAGAGCTGTGCTCACATTTTCGCCAAAACACAAGACTCTCTTCACTCTTGCCGAGATCTACACATGGCGGAAATGATTCTTTCGACCAATCAAATGACGGCAGTGTGTAGCTCCGCCTTCTCATGCATTTTCGGCCCGCTTTCAGGCCGCTAGTACCCCTACGGAGGAGTACTGAGATCGGGAGCGGCTCAGAGCGGTTAGGTGCGCTTAAACCGTACCCTACCCAACTTTTGGCAAATGAAAAGCCAAACTACCCGGACCGAACCGCTCCGACCCGACCCGCTCTACTCGGTGGAAACGAGGCATTAGACTCAGCAGAAAAACATGTTCTTCCCTGAAATGCAATGTTTGGGGGCTATTTCAGGGAAGTTGCTCTTGCTCAGCAGCACTCACAATCACCACAGTGTGTTGGTTCTGTGCTGTGCTGAACAGAGCCAAGTTCACAGGCTGGAACAGACTCCTCACTGTGTCACTTCCTCCAGGGAGACGCAGACGTCACACTAACTCACTGACTATACAGCCCAGACATTTAGCATGAACCCAACCCCAAGCCCACCACTCCCAACATGAAATCACTCCCAGTTTGGACTTTACATTTACTGAATACTTCTCCACCCAACTGTGTAATGCTTGCATACTGTATGTCATAATGGTGTGTGTTGAAACTAAAACGTGAGACATATTGAATACGCACATGACTAAAACTACTAAGTACATCTATCTACACTTTAGAAACACAGAAGTCAAGTAAGGTCAATTGTACGTCACACTATACAGCCGAGACATTGAGCATGACCCAAGCTTAGCCCACCACTTCCACAATGAAATCACTCTGTACACCCATCAACCTTTAGACTGCTTTTATTTATGAATACTTCCCAACCCAACTTTCTTATGTTTAACAATGTCATAATCCCTTGTGTAAAACTAAAACTTGAGACCGTTTGAATATTGACATGCCTTGAATTATCCAAAGTTCACTGATTATACTTTATTTATATACCCCAGTAGAAATAACATCACCATTTCATTAGATGGCATTACAATCTATACAGCACACAGCACACTCTTTAGGACGTCAATTTTGAAAAAAAGTCCCCAAAATAGCCCTTATATGGGGTAAATGTGGAAGAAACCTTACAAAAAAAACCTCAGGAGGAGCATCATATGAGGGCCTCTATCAGGATGTGCAGAGAGTAGGGATGCTATAAAAAGGCAGTCAACCATATTGACTTGATCAGCTGTTTCTGTTTAGTTAAGCTACAGCATGTGTTTGAACCTTAACGGTAACATACTGAGTGACCTTTTGCTCCATCTCATCATTCATCACGGTCTCACTTCCCTCTCCTTCTCGCCCTCCACGGCATAAAGCCAGTGATACAGCTATCCACTAAGCTTTAAAGGAGGAGTCAGCAATTCCGGAGAATGTTTGTTGTCAAAATCACTTTTTCAAAAATCAGTGAATTCCTCACGATCCGCTACCTGTCCGTATACTGTGTGTGCACTGAAAACATGATGGTGTTAATACACAGCCTATGTTCTGTAAACAGACATGTATCTAGCTACCGTGGGGTCCCCGTTGTTTACATACCACCCTTTGTTTACATACCAGTTTACACACCTGCCTAGACTGTGTATTAACACTGGATTTGTTTTGCAGCGCACACACAGTACGGAGAGAGGTGGCGAATCATGAGTAGACATTCACTGACTTTGACAAAAAAGTGATTTTGACAACAAGCGTCCTCCAGAATCATTGACTCCACCTTTAATGGCTGTTGTTGTTTTCCCTCATAGCTTCAGGAAGTTCTCCCTGCGTGAGTTAGCGAGAGAATTATGAGAGCAGGAAGACGAGGCTGACAGCAAAACGCCAGCACCAAACTCTGCTGTAGTAACACTTTGAGGGGTTATATAAGGACATCTTTTGCCTTCCCCTCTGTCATCAGAACCTTTTAACAGGGACACAGTACAAAGTTCGGCTTAGCTTGTCAACAACGAGCCACTACTTTTAAACTATAAAGTGCTGTTGTGTGTATTCTATGTGTATAAAGTTGGATGTCATGCTGTTGATGAAGGCCTTTTAAAAAAGGGTGACTTCCATGCATTCCAGAAATACACAAGCTAGACAGCTAGGTCAACAACATGTGCCCAGATTCCTTCTGCCATGCTTCAAATGTCTTTCTTTAGCTCTGTGGATCACTGGTATATATATCATGTCATCTACACATGATACTGCTTTATTTCATATTGGCACACATGCAAAAACACACAGAAATACACATGCATATCATTTACAGCCACACTGAACAACTTGTAAGACACATCTTCAGCCCTTCAACTGCGATCCTCTCTGACGTTGTTCCATTGCTAGACAGTAATGTAATATAAATGGATGACCAGGCAGGCAGTCAGTGTGTGTTTTTATTTCCCCCAGCCCTTGGTAAAGTGTGGGTGTCTCATTTAAAGGGCCACACCTATGTGCGTATTTTAATTTTAAAAAAACACTGTTTTCCCAGTAGGTTCCCTCCCTTAGGCTAGCCCTCACAAATCAGCTCTGCCCTTACATGATCCCAACAAGAGGGTAAAAACTTCTCGCTACTCTCCGTGTATTACCTCTGTCCATACTTCATTCACCCCCCCCCCCCCCCACACAC